>NC_088322.1:6038836-6341866 GCF_910592395.1 Lineus longissimus
ACTCTGATATGATACGTCTTTGGACTCTCAATAGGGGGAGAATGTGCGCGCTACACCCGATTTATATGTTTGTGACGGTTGTGTCTTCGGCGGGTATCCACGGTATGAGCGGAACCGTCGACAACAACAAGCGTCTACACGTTTTGTATATTTATACACGAATTGTACTCAAGCACAGCGTATTACGGGCCAACAAATCAACAAGTATAACCCTGTAAATACCACTAGGATTCGGTATCATCAATAAATCACCATTTAAGTATACAAGGAGTCATCTGAAGTCCTTGAGGCTGAAGTTACATAGACCTCACGTTTCATCGACTCACGACTCATTTGTCACTTGTCATTCGTGACCTGATGAATGGACATTGGAAAACCTATTGATCTGTTCTCATTGAAGTGAATTTTGTAAGTTTTGGCCGCATTCGTCGTCTCACGTCATTTCATGTCATTTCACGAGTGAGGCGATGAATGGACATGTTCATTCTTTGTGAAATGAGCTGGCAAAGAAAGTGGACGTCCATGTGCATTTGTAGTGATATCGCCTTCGAAACTGTGAGTATAGCTACTTTTCGGCATTTTGATTAGTTTACACATTAATACAATAGCTAATTTCGATTGGAAATGAGAAACAATAACAACAATGCAGCACTTTTATGTACCACATTGTTCTCGTCCGTAGCCTCCGCTTTCGTTTTCTATTCTCCATCAGGAGCAGCATGGCTGCCATCTCTTCTTCTTCTGAGTCCATGTGCGTCGCCAAGAAAATCCAAGTGACAAATGAACGAGCGAAAAGTGGTCTGTATGTAAACCGCCGCGGTCACTCGTGACAAATGAGGAGTGACACGTGAAAATGAGCCGTGAGTCGATGAAAAATGTGGCGTGAGTAGCTCATTCCTATGTAACATCAGCCTTAGTCGCAAAGATGAGTTGCACTTTTTATGTCCTTGCACAAAATATGACGAAATGCGTCAACTTTTTTATTCTGAAATCATCAAGTTAGATCCATTATTTGTAAATATGTCAGAATTAGATAAATGTATTGCTTTATGCACAGAGCACCAAATACGCACAGTAAAATTTGTTTATCGCACCTGGGGAGTCAGAAAAAAGGCACTATTTTCAGTTAATTATGCTTAATGCACCGCACTTGTCCCAAGCACAGCGTTCTGTTTACCTATCATATACCGCACAGTATTATCTTAATTGTTTAAAGTGACTAATAAGCCCAAGAGGGCTGGGTGTTCTATTTATTTGTATTTGTTTAATTAATTTTATATATAATTTGTGTACAATAGTCACTATAATAAATAATAAATAAATGAAATACAGGGATTAAGGAGAATTATGAACAGGAGAGGAAAGCCTCAAACCATCTATTCTGACAATGCACAGAATTTCAAGATGGCATCTAGAGTCTTGCATCGCATGTTCACAAATGAACATAGGAAAGCTATCAGGGACAAGTTGAAATTAGAGGGTATTGAGTGGAGGGGTATCACCCCTAGAGACCCCTGGAAGGGCGGTTTCTATGAGCGACTTGTCGGGACTGTGAAAAGAGTGCTGAGGAAAATCCTGAGAAAATCGACACTAACATACACTGAGATGCAGACAGTATTGACTGATGTGGAATCCCAGGTGAATTCGAGACCTCTCTCTTTGATATTTCTGCAGATAAAGATGATCCATTGCCATTAACACCAAGCCACCTAGTTATTGGCAGAAATCTTCAGCTGCTGCCTGATATGACAAAACCTGAGATCCCCCTTGAGAAAAGATGGGCATACCATCAGAGAATGTTTTGGAGGAGATGGAGCTCAGAATATTTTTCTGAACTGCAGATCTTGAGGAAGTGGACTGACATCAGAGATAATATTCAAGTTGATGATGTGGTGTTGTATTGGTTGCAGAGGACAACATCAGGAACTTAGATTGGTGTCTGGGAAGAGTCGTAGCCGTTCACCCTGGAAGAGACAATCTGGTTAGGTCCGTCACTCTGAAGACAAAAAATGGACCGACAAGAAGGCCAATCCAAAAGCTGAGAATGTTGGAGGCTAAATCTGAACAGCCTGTGTCTCATGATGCCAACTAATGTCTAAGGGTTGATACAATATACATGCCTTTTATCTTTACATGGTACTTATTTAGAGTCTGATTAGACTGGGGTACTTAAATTGTGTGTAAGTATTGTTTATTGCTTATTGAGTCAAAAAAAAGAGTAGCTCGGGGTGGAAAATTTCCCCAGCTCTATTTTCGGGGGGAGAATGTTCCGGAGCGATTTTTGTCTTCGCTTCGCGTCGCAACGACAACAACAACATAGATGGCGGAGAGTGAGGATTGCGCGCTGAGATTGCTCATGATTTGTATGATTGTAAATATGTAAATAAGAACAAGTTAAAAGACGGTTTTATGTTCAGCAGCAGCCGTGTGTCGAGTTAATTATCGAGTTGATACAGTCCCCCACAGCCCTAGCTAGTAGTTAAGAAACGTGCCACTGTTTTTGTAACAGGATCCGGACGACAACGATGATGACGCTGGACACTGCGGTGTTGTACAGACTCTCCTACGGTGAACCAAAAAGGTGGAGGAAGTTAGACCTTTTTTCAGTTCTTTTAGCTTGAGGGTTTTTGGAAATCGACTTAATTTCAGGGCATTGGTAGAAAACTAAGGAAATCCAAAAATTTGACACCTTCAACTTCAAAGGAAAGGATCTTCTGTCCAACCTGAATCATTTTATTTGGTTTGATACCTTGACGATGATGGTAATCAACAATAAAAAAACCATCATACCCTTGGTTGTTGTGTACTACAGCAACTACACCTCTTTTAGTACCATTAAATAACCATTCACAAAAATCAATCACCATATTTTGACCAGAAAAAATCTTTTTTTTCCCGTCGAGTACCATCTAATGTTTCGCAATATAGACACCTAAACTCCTCATTGTCAGTAGTACATTCTTGGTCATCGCACCAAGAACAACACCGATGTGCAACACATAGATTTGGTGAATGCTCTTTGTCACCACCTTCATGGACCAGTTCTTGAGTTGTGTCAAAACTAAAAAAGATTAATTTTTGAAACTTTGTTCTATCAGCTTTTTGAGGAGGAGTTGGTTTACGAATGTAACAGTCATGCTCTGATGGTTTATGTGTCCAACATGTGTTACAATACAACATAAAACATACATGCTTGACATGCTTGACAAGATTCATTACAGGTAATACATTTCTTATAGAGATCACAGTAAGACTTTTGGTCTTTATTGAGTACCAAGTGATTGTCAAAACATCTTGGGCTTTTGAATACTCGTTTACAAATATCACAGTTTGGCCAGGTAACTATCGTACCCCCCCCCCCCCCATAAGCTTTGCAACAGGCACAGGTTGCATCACAGATGTGGGTTTTATAATTATTATAACCTTTATTGCAATGTCTGCAATAATATGAGCGTTCTATGGTTTCCTTTTTGTAATCGGACAAAAATGATCCCAATAGTGATGAATATTCATTTGATATTCTGCTGGGGGCCTTTTTAACATACACAATCAAAATACAGAACGGAAAATACAACCAACTGAAACCTTGGCAACCACACATGCTGAAATGTTTCTACCTTGTCTAAACCGCATTTGGTCTTAGGGACACCAGCTTCCTCGTGAAGATTTTCAGCCAGAATGTGACTTTCTCATGAGTGGATATTTGGGATCATCACAGAGTCGCGCTCATGCTATCACGATTACTCGTGCCAGGCAAAGTTCATCCTCCGTATTTTGTATTTCAATGAAACATTTTTTTTCCTTTTAACCTTTTACGTCAAGGCCAGAAATCCCCTTCAACCATTTCCCCCCAGCTGGCAAATTAGCGTGTATAAAATTGACATAAAATCCCTTCCTAAATATCCAGCCACCATTCACCCTTTCAATCTGGCTGAGAACCTTTTCGACTGTCAAGTCCTCAGGGGACATGAATGGAAGACTGATGTGCCCAAGACCTGGACCCGAGATTACCAGCCTGACCCTATCCTGTGGTTGTACATTGTCTTAAGTCTGTTCAGTAATTCTGCGAAAATATTTGAGATGTAAAAAAGTATGTCATTGAAAGACTGTCCCCTCTGCAATCCATTAACCCTCATTAAATAATCCCTCTGAACAGTATTTTGTTTTGGCATATTTTTCTCCTTAATGGAAAGAAGTTCAAATGCTGGGTGGGATATAGGGGCAGCTTGGATATCACCATCATCTATATCATCACAGTTATCATCATCATTGTTATCATTGTCATCAAGAAGAGCAGTGAGGTCGACATCTACCTTCCGATTCTGATTACTCAGGTCGAAGAGGAGGTGCTCACTTGCTTGGCGGTCCTCTTCACTTCGACTTCAAGGAAGAGATCATCCTCTTTGAGAGAGTGTGGCAAAAACTCTTGGCTTGGATTGCTCACAGTGCCCTTGCCACTTGGCTGTTCTGTTGTGTCAGGGAAAGCCGCTGAATACAACATCATGACCTCTCTCATTAGTGAGGAGTTGTCAATGGACACTTTGAGCCAATCAATTTCACTCCTTGGTGGCATTCATAGAAACTGCGGTGGTGGTAATGGTGAACATGATAGTTGTGGTGCTGAACATAGAAATTGCAGTGGTGGTAATGGTGAACATGATAGTTGTGGTGGAGGTTGTGAACATATAACTTACGGTGGTGGTAGTGGTGAACATAGTATTTGTGGTGGTGTTGATGGTGGTAGTGGTTGTGGTGATGATGGTACTTCATCTGCAACTTTTGTATCCCCAGTTCTCGATGAAAGTAGATCAGGAAAGAGGGAATCATAGTATTCTGACATCTCCCAATCCGTAGTTTCATTGTCCATCTGGAGATACGTATTGAACGCTTCTTGAGTTAAAGGTGGTTTCTTTGCCTCTTTCCTCTTTTTGAGGAACACTTGTTCCTCAGAATCCTTATCCTTATCAGGAGCAAACATGTTTAGGAAACAATTTTGAAATGGATCCGCATCCAATCTGAGGGTTGTTTCCACATCCGGATAGCCATCGTCATCGAAACATGCCTGTCGAAGTAACTCCCTGGAAAGTCCAGTCAGGCAGTTGCATGTCTATTTGGACTTTCAGACACGGCCTCACCGTCTTTTCAAAATAATTTGTTTTTTATCACGCTCACCATTTCCAGATTTCCCACTCTGTCCCTATCTGTCAGAAGCGCCGGTTTGTCATTCTGAACTCACAACTTCACATAGTCCCTCAAGTGGCAAACAAGTCATGTCCAAGGAAGTTCTTGAGGGCCTGAAAGACATAAATTAATAAGGTAAATTTTTTTTTCATATGGAAATACGTATTCATGCTTAAAAACGTATAACACTTAATCAGTAAAAGAAAAATTTAAAAAACTTACTATTCGTGACGAGATCATCCGCAAGACTGACATGGCCGAGGTTTCCTTTTTTTTCTTGTCTTTTGCAACCCTGCAAAAGTGTAATCATTTTGAATATGCGTAGTATGTATTTTGAATACGCGTAGCATGTAATCGAGATGAGGAGGTAAAAATAAGAGTGTTCTGAATGTAAATTCTAAACTTACCAGTTAGATGACTTAGTGATTGGTGATGACGGTTGTTGTTGACGTGGCTGTAAAGCAGTGACAACCACTGAAACAAAGAATAATTAGATTGAATATCTGCCAAAATAATGCTGGCATGAATCACATGGTGTAATACAGAGGAGGCGGGAGTAATAATAGGAGTGTTCGGAATGTAAATTTCAACTAACCAGTCAGAGGACTTGCGACTGATGACAACGGCCATCGTTGACGTTACCGTGAAGCAGCGGCAACCACTGAAACAAAGAATCATTGTATTGAATATGTGCCAAATTAATGATGGCATGACATACATGATGTAATACAAAGGAGGAAGTAAAAATAGGAGTGTTGTGAATGTAAATTTCAACCTACCAGGCAGAGGACTTGCTCTGTCTTCTGCCGCAACTGTCGGGGAAGCACCCAATGCAGCTGGCTTGGTTGGCACAGGGCGTTGATGGCTCCACGAAGCAGCGGCACCCCCTGAAACAAAGAATAGTGCGATTGAAAATGTGCCAAAATAATACTGTCATGAGTTAAAACTTTAGTTGCGATTGTGATTGAAAAGTAGGAATGTTTTGAAAGTAAATTTTAACTCACTTATGCTGGGCAGCGTATGGAGTGCTGGACTCCCTAACGTTTGGGGCAAAGCATGTTGCCTGGGGAATGTTATGGGAAGCAGGGATGGCAGTATCCTCCCAGGCCTTGGCTCTGCCCTTGATTTAATGGTTTTGAGAGTCTGCCCTGAAAAAAATAGGAACGGATCAGATTGATGTTGAAGTATGGCATTGAAAAGCTGACCTGATCTGCAAATGAGATAAGGAATATGAATGAGAGTTGTGTAACATGAAAATAAGATTTATTCACCAGTCCTGCTGTTGCAGTGGTGGGAGGATAGTTATTTCGACAGCTGCCTCGACCTCTCCTCAGAGGTGCAGACCCTACAGAAGTTACATTTAGTAACAAAAAATATCTCAAGGGAAAGGCAGAATTAAAAGGCCATTACAAGGTCAATAACATGGTGGCATTATGAAAATAATTTCAGAGAAATAGACTCGCCCTGCGACCAAAATCACAGGGCTCCGCACTGTGAATAAAATACCTTGAATCTAGGTCATGTTATGGTCAAAGCCCCTGAGGAAGTTTTTGAAATGTTTTTGGAGAAATTGATTCTCCCTGTAAACAAATAATGTCTTCTGACCTAAATTCGTAGGGTTTCACCTTGAGGTAATTTCACAGGGCTTCGCCCTGTTAATATATTCCTTAGTCCTGTATACTTTTCTTGTGAACCAAATGCCATGAAATGCAGTTTTCGTAGTGGGCGGCACAACAACGTTGTGAAATAAACCATTTACGGGGCACAACCTCGATCTTTATGATGAAAAGAGTGGTCCTCTGAATAACCTCAATCCTATCGTTTTCGAATTCTTCTCTAGAAATGGTTTATTTCAGCAACACCATATTATGAACTACCTGGTAATACATTTTAGCACTGTCATGGTTACAAACCAATATCTTTCAACTTCTCTACCAAGTTTGTATAAGCAATAAAATAATCAGCAGGTTTTAAAATCTTTCGTGTTAAAGTCTTGAACACTTGAAATTCATCGTCCTTCTTAGAAATATAAGCATGTTCTAGTGCACCTTTGATATCACTATCACAGTCTGACGAAACAACACCTGCTAAAACGTCCAGTTTGTTCAAAGAAAGTTTATTTGAGGCTGTTTTACAATCACTGTTGGTATTGGTGGGTTTCTGTTCGCAAGTTTGTGAAAACTGTCCAGAGGGTTGACTAGTGTTCAACATAAAGGTAGGTTCAAGACCACTGACACAAATATCTGACATAGCTTTGAGACCGTGGATCTGTTTCAAGGACAATTCATGGATTGGTGCCAATTTGGAGTCATTTGTCACTGGCTCATTCAATTTTGTTGGTGACGGCTGACATTTTTGTTCAGGAGTTTGGCCAGATGTGTTCTGCACCTCACCACCCTCCTCGTACTCAATTTTGATCTTCTCGAGCAGAAATATTTCGTCTTCGCCCTCGAATTCTGTAATGGGCGACAAGCCTTGGTACTCCACCTCTTTTTTTACTTTGCATTCTGATTCGCTGGCAAAAAACTCCTGTGTTTCTTTCAAACATTGCAAGACTGAGTCATCATCTTTGCAACAAGTGCCACCTTGTTCCTTCTGAACAACTGGTACAGCCTTTTTGAAGAAATTCATGCTCTTGCTCAAGTAACAACCGCATGCATCACTCCATAGCTTCCTCGCGGAGAGATCAAGTATGTTTGACGCAATGAACTGTGGGATATCTTCCATGTCGAGTGCTGTCTGTAGATTCGATTGGTCGAAGTGTGAGAATGGACAACAAGCGACATCTCTTGGGGATAGGGAGATTGACTGAAATGAAATGAAAACAAAACTTGTTAAAGACATGTTGCATGATGATAAGCACTGACAGACTGACTTAACTATATCAAAATCCTAACAGGGCTAGACTTTAACCTTTGATGTAAGTAGAGAATACTGATAGACTGGCCACTCTATCAACCACACATACACTTTAGTAACAGTGACATGATCGGAGTACCAACTGCGACTACCATTTTTGAATCCAAAATGGCCACCATTACACGACAGTAATAGTGGTTAAAATCATATTTTCTAAAAGGAGTTTGAATAATACAGATACAAACAAATTAAAGCAGCTACACATAGGTTTTTTTGGGTAAGGCATGACAAATTGCACCATTGGCAGACATGTTGGTCACCTCTGAGCCTTTTTAGGGTATATTTTAGAATTTTGTTGTTGGAAAATTTGGAACTTTTAGGAAATAAGTTATTAAAATTACGGAAAATATACTCAGCAGGTGTTTCCAAACTCAGTAACTGGGTTGTCGGACCAACAAGCTGATAAACGTTTCAACAAGCCATTAATCTTTGCCAACAAGCTAAAAATAGTTCTTATCACAATGTAGTTCCCTTTTTACACGTTATTTTTAAAAAAATATCTTTCCCTGCTCAAAGAACACAGTTTCATGTTCCTGGGGTATTTTGGCGATAAATGTAATCCAGATGCATCATATGACTGACAAGTTGACTCGAGCATAACCAAGTGCGGCATGCTTTCCATATATACACTCCAGACACATTTGACCAGCTTCGTCCTGTCATTCGGTACCACTGCGGCAAGTCGTAACTATTCCCGGGGTTTCATCTTTATTCATTCAATGTGAAACCCCTCTTAGTGGACACCCTTGCTACTGCTAGATAGATACCGACACCTGGAAGGGTGAATCTTTAACGGTGGATACTTTCACTGACCTTACAGAGTTGACAAGATTGCCAAAAAAAAGAGGAGGATGCTCGGTCCATCCGATTGTTCATATAACTTCATGTAATGAGTGTGATTACAAGTTGAAGATTGTTACAGAGAGTAAATCTTACTAGTTGCCATGGTTTCTTCAACAGTCGCAACCCAGTAGACAACCAGTTACTGCAGCCTGGACCTTTACATCATATCCGTTGACGTTCAGCTTAAGACAAACAAGTCCATTAGATGCATGGTCACACCATAGGGCAACTAGTAAATGCAATTTGGACCTTTGTATCAATTCCTTGGAAGTGCAGGTTGTGAAATACCAGTTCAGTCAATGCATGGTCACAACCTTGGGGCAAGTAGTTAAGGCAGTATGGACCTTTACATCAAATCCTTTGAAGAACAGTTTGAGACAAACCTGCCCAGTAGATGCATGGTCACAACCAGAAACATTCTGAACCTTTACATCAATTACTTTGAAGTATAGGTTGGTTGCGACAACTAGTCCAGTGAACATGGTCTAGCCTAAGCCAAACAGCCATGCAGTAATTGCCGCCAGCTTTACATCAGGGACAACCAATCAGTTGCAAAGCGAGGACCAAGTCCAAGGGGTATGATATTCTAGTCCACATTGATTATAGCAAGTAAAAACTTTAACAAATACAATGAATTTTTTGTAGATCAACTGCCACATACAGTTTATTTCATTTTATTTTTAGTTACTAATACAATGAAAAAGAATGAAATACTAGGATCGACTGGTTCTTCTGATAACCGCGCAGGTGGGCGCTGATGTTAGATGGGAGGTGCGAGGTGTTCGTTTGGTTCTATGAAAACAGATCCGCTCCTCTCTCTTGGTCTTTTGTTACGTGGTCACCAAAGCGTTGAAATACAGCACCTGTCGATCATCCCTGTAAAACATGATAACATTTGTTTAAAGGTTCAGGTCTGATTACACTTATCTGACGGACGGCAATCCACCATTTTGCTGGACAGTACTAAAGCTTGGGCAAAGCATAGAATTGAATGCAATTAGCCTACTGCTTCCTTGGTCAGTTTTCATATTTGAAGTATTTCATGTCAGGCAACCAAAAATTTCTGAAATATTTTTGGGAAGGGGGGGGATTTTGACATCAGAGGTGTGCGACTATGCGGTCTTTTTACCTTTTTTTGCGGCTGGTTTGTTCCGGTTTGTTGCGGCCAGCAGTGGCTTCCTCAACCTGGTGTGTAAGGGCCTCTATCACTGATACCAATCTCGGGCAAAAGAAATGGTTTTAGTGCGGGGTAGAATTCTTTTTTCAACACATTGACAACCCTAGGCATGTACATTTGTAAACATCAATGATGCATGTACATTTTAAAAGTACGATGACGTATTTTCGGACAAAGACAACATCAAAATTTAGAGTTCTCACCCCTACCCTGACCATTCATTTGCTTCAGATCAATGAAATAGAACCCTGACAATGACTCTGAGCTGCCTTTCACTGAATTCATTCAAGCACTGAAAGCCAGCATAATTGAAGACCAGGTGTTCAATGAGTAACGGTTCCAGGGATGCTGACCTGACCCAAATGCACAGTGCATGTTGTATGGAAGAAGGGTAACATGATCCGGAGGTTGGCACTATCAATTCAGGCTGTCATTCAATTACTTTGTGTCGAGCAATTTGATTGGCCACCCGTTTATGATGGTGCGTCAAACAGATTACCTGGCGGGAGTTATCGTTGGTGAAAGGAGGAGACTTTAGGACTGATATTCATCGCCGATAAGTCAGCATGACAACTTCATGTTCTTCAACGTTTAAGAATTAGAAGGCCCTAAGGGTGTCACTCAAATTGTACCCTGTTGCATGCATCCTGACCTTTCGACAAAATAAATCCATATTCATTGGTTTAGCATGGTTTGTCACAAGATTTTTTTCTTAGGTTTGTCTGAAGTGCACCTTCCGGTACCGAACAGCAACAAACCACCAAGGGATGAAATCAATGCATCAAGCCATTCTCAAGTTATCCTGCGGAAACGACAATTTTACGAAAAATGTTGATGGCCCCCTAGTGGCAAAACCGAGAATCGCATCGCACCCATTATTGAAAGGAGCATCCCCCTACTCCACTCCGATATTCCCACAACAAATAAAATCAATCGCAAAGGCTCAAGTTATCGTGCGGAAACCAAAAATGTTGACAGCCCCCTAGTGGCAAAACCAAGAATCCCATCGCGCTGAATATCGAAAGGGAACCTTCCCCTTACCGACACCAATGAACCACAGAGTGGCGAAATCAATGCAAAAAGCAGTTCTCAAGTTTTCCTTCGGAAACAGAAAATGTGGATACCGAGCCACAGTCCTGCCATTTCGGTAAACTGATAACCAGGAATTTTTGGGAAAAAAACCTAATTGATTAAAAAATAAAAAATGAAAATGTAGCATCGAAAAGTGAGCATAACCCCTTAGCCCACACCTGCTGAAGATGACATGATAGTAAAGTTGGCTCAGTGGAATATGCTCATCATTCGTGAGATACAGCTGAAAGTAGTTTGTGAGAAAAAGGGCCCTTTTTGGCTGATGAGCAAAAGTGCCAAAAGTGCCAAAGTACACAATGGCATCATTAGGACCAACATAGAACTCAATGATGAAAATTCCAGCATCAGTAGTTATGGAGACATGCTCAAGAAACCAATAATGGTCAATTTAGTCTATTTGATCTCTGTGACCTTGAAAAGCATGTCAAAATAAAAACCCAGGTATTATATGTGATGTAGTCCAGAGTAAAAATTTCATGATTTTAGCCAGCAATATCCATGATATATATCCAAAAGCACTTTTTCATATGAAGCGCTCTTCCCCTGGGGCGAAGCATAGTTCGAAAATCATCAAAAGAGCCAAAAGGTACAATGGCACATAACACCTTCAAATCACCCGAAGATGAAATGCCTAGCATTTACGGAGATATGCTCTGGAAACCAAATACGGTAAATTTACGCTATTTTACCTCTGTGACCTTGAAAAGTACGTCAAATCATAAACCTGGGTAATATGTGATGAAGTCTCATCAGCAGTGTCCACAGTAAAAATTTCATGATTTTAGCTCACATAATTCCTGAGATAAAGCCAAAAGTAGTTTTTCACATGAAGCTCTACCTGGGGCTGAGTGTATTTCGAAAATTGTCAAAACCGCCAAAGGCACAATGGCACCATAAGACCTTCAAACCACCCGCAGATGAAAAGCCTAGCCTCAATAGCTATAGAGATATTCTCCAGAAACCAATTACAGTCAATTAAGACTATTTGACCCCTGTGACCTTGAAAAGTAGGTCAAATAAAAAGCACGGGTATTATGTGTTGTAGTCTCATGAGCAGTGTCCACAGTAAAAATTTCATGATTTATGAGATATAGCCAGAAGTAGTTTTTCACATGAAGCCTGGGGCTAATTATAGTTTGCAAATCGTCAAAACTGCCAAAAGCCACAATAGCAACATAAGACCTTCAAACAACCCAAAGATTAATATCCTAGCATCAATAGCTATGGAGAAGTGCTCCAGAAACCAATTACGGTCAATTTACACTATTAGACCCGTGACCTTGAAAAGAAGGTCAAATAAAAAGCCCGGGTATTATGTGATGTAGTCTCATGAGCAGTGTCCACATTAAAAATGTCATGATTTTAGCTAGCATAATTTATGAGACATAGCCAAAAATAGTTTTTTAACATGAAGCGCCCCGTGGGGTCAGGTGCAGTTCAAAAATCGTCAAAAAAAACTGCATTCATATAAGAAGGAGAGGTTACTAGCACCTCACTTCTTAACATAATGTATCATTCAACCGCAATTCAGAGAAATCATATATAAGGCACTTTAATTTGAGAATGGTTGAACTTACAACTCATCAGAACCAGTACCCGATGACATGGATATTTGACACAGTAATCTCCAACCGGATGTGTTGTATAAAATCGGGTAAAGTTTGATGGAACGTTAATGTTATTATAGCTTTCCCCTGAAGAAATTCCAGCGTGGTCTGACTCATAAAATACTTGACTCTAGAAATGGAAAGATTTATCCCCTCACCCCCTGACCGTTAGGTAAAATATTCCCTGCAGCGATGCTGGAAGTTGCATATAAAAGTATATGAGTATGGTTGAAAGACGCATGACCAGACCTGAAGTTAAAGCCGAGAACCGGTCTCATTACAAAAACAAAGGCTTTTCATGATCAGAGGAAAGGATGGTTTTGAACAAATGTTAGTCTGCCAATAAATCCATATAACGAATGGTCTCATAGCAACTTCTCTAAGCAGAATAATAATATAATCAGAATATCAAGGTTGGGTGAGAATACATCGTTCCACGATGGAATAAAAGGAATATGTAGGGCCATGAATATTAATGTGTGATGGAGATGTCTACATCATGTGACCTAAGATGGCCGGTCATACCGAAAGCTCAGGGATACGACAAGAAATATGAAATGGCCAGGGCCATTGTGCTCACCTCATGTGGAGGAAAGATGGATAAAGAGCATGGTATTGTGTCATGTAGTGTTAGGTTTGATGTAGGTCCAAGCAATTACAATTTCCCCAAAATGGCCAATTTACAATACATTCGACCTCTGTGACCTTGAAAAGTAGGTCAAATCAAAGAAGACCCGGGTGACACATTGAATGGTTGTTAGAATTAGATGTACCTATGATATAAAATTGGTGCCAATCAGGCAAGTCATTACTAGGAATAATGGCATTTTGAAGAATTTAGGATTTGGCCCCCTCCCTGGAGGCCAAACGGCAAATCAGATCGCACCAAACTTCGGTACCTGAGATCACCTGACCAAGGGGTACATGTGTACTTAATTTGTGATCAATAGTCATTGCAGTTAAGAAACGTGCCATAGTTACGGCCTGACGGCGGATTTACGCCATTTGACCTCTGTGACCTTGACAAGAAGGTCAAATTAAAAACCTGTGTGACATATACTGTATGGTGGTTAGATGTACCCATGATATCAAATTGGTGGCAATCGGGCAAGAAGTTAAGGAATAATCACATTTTTAAGGTTTTTGGATTTTGCCCCCTGGTGGTCAAGTGGTGAATCATATTGGACCAAACTTCGGTCCCTAAGATCACCTGACTAAGGGGTAAATGTGTACCAAATTTGGTATCAATAGCCATTGCAGTTTAGAAACGTGCCATCGTTACATCCTAACGGCCAATTTACACCATTTGACCTCTGTGACCTTGAAAAGGAGGTCAAATCGAAAACCCGGAGGATATATGATGCACCTTTGCTAGAAGTACCTACCATATTTTTTTCAAAATTTCCCGACTACTATTAAGGGAGATATTGCATATTTTCACTTTTAACCATGAAACGAATCGGACCGAAACTTGGTCTCCAAGGTGTCATTACATAAGGGTACATGTGTACCAAGTTTCAACTCAATAGGTCTAACAGTTACGAAACGTGCCCTGCTAACGGACGACGGACGACGACGACGACGACGACGACGACGACAACGACGACGGACGCCACGGTATGGGATAAGCTCACTTCTGCTAAGAGGTGAGCTAAAAAGCATAATTTTGTGATCTCAAAGCTGCGTAGAAACATTTCAAAACGTTGGAATCTTCTATCACATCACTCAGAGGAACATATCACCTGAATATCAGGGATGGACACGATATATTCTCAACAAAATAGAGGTGGAAGCACGAACCCTGATCCGAAAGAAGGAAAGTGATTTTAAAGTTATGGAACGGTCGAAATTCAAAGCTACAATGAAGCCCAGTAAAAAAACCCCGTTTTCCTCACACATGGAACAGCTCTGTCTTATCTATTGTTTGGTGTTGAAGGACTAGGCTAATGCTTCGGTTGGGAAGGATGATCTTGTAGGAAGATCAGAACTAAAGTAAATCGTGATCAAGGGGGCTAGAAAGGAAGTAATTAGTCACTAACTTGTAGTGCTTGACATGTATGAGCCCTGTAGTTGATCCGCGATCCCTCTAGACCATACAGATGTCTGATACTGTATGTGTAATGCTTTGTCTTCTTTTGCCAGTCACGAGTGCTGTCATCCTTGGCTGGCTGAGAGTATTCTTGTTTCCAGAATTTTAGTGATTCATGGACTGTTAGGCCGATCTCTTTCAGGTAAAGTGTGTAGATTACCTGAAAATAGAAGTTGTTTTTCATCATTGTCAGTCTATGATTTATTCCACATGGACTTGACCACGTTCTTGAATTGAAAGGGATTGATAAGTAGAACATTGGCTTGAAAATGCTTGAAAATCTGTCTATTCTACAAAATTACAAAATGTATTTGCTTACTTTACGTATAGTATTTATTGGCTCATCAGACTTATATGTTTAGAAGAATAGTCCTTTGCACAAACACGTGTGGAGTTCATCAGTGACCTGTCTGGTGAGTATCATATTACTAACATCAAAACAGGAGTAATGGACTATGAATGGTCACATAAAATAATTCCATTGTCAACATGGCAAGATAAATGCACAAAAAATAACATGTATAAAATCTCAAATCAGCAGTCTGTATACCCTGCTAGAGTTTGATTCACAGGATAAACACTGTAGAGTTCATCAGTGACATGTCAGGTGAGTATCATGTAACTAACATCATAACAGCAGAATTCCATTGTCAACATGGCAAGATAAATGCACAAAAATAAGATGCACTAGTATCAAAACTTCACATCAGCAGTATACCCTGGCATTGACTGGTGAAAGGAACAAACAGATGTCAACAATGACTAGACTTTAGACATTTGCTTATCAGCAAATTTGATGGTCCCCACAAAGGAGGTGCTGATGGTTATTTGTAGGAGTAGGTACTTTCCTCATATTTTTTTATCAGTCAATGGATGGTTTTATTCTGTTCTGAAAGGCCCCAATTAAAGGCTTAGTACTTACTAAAATCTTTGGACATGTACTACAGTGTGTGTTCTGTACATTCTGTTTGTCGGATGAACTATTTGCGGACAAATTCGCTTGTTTTTTTCTGAACATAACAAGCTAAATGATCGTTTACGCACAGCAGCCTGACTTTTCGTTTATTTCAAATTGAACTCAGTCAGTATTCCTCATGATTTCTTAAGTTGCAGTGCTGTATGGACCGTGTTCTTGATCATCCAATACCACGCGCTGTCAGTAATGGCAGCCACGTGCAATCCACAACACACAGACGATCTGCGCGGACTCAGAACTCCGGCATCAGGCGACCAATGACATTGACATAATGTACTTTTATGAGGACAGTTGGATGAAATAGCAGCTATTTCACTCAACCCCTTATCGATGAGTTATAAGTATTCCGCTAGGTTAGTATTTTGGTCATTTTCGGAAGAAGAAACTGCACTCACATCTCTCTTGCAAAGCAGTGTCTGCACATGGCTTAGAATGAGCATGCGCTAACTCTGGTGAACGTCCGTCATGTCACCCAAACCAAGTTTGAAGAAGAAGAACGTGTGCAAATACTCGGGTCAGACTAACTAGGTAAGAATCAGTTCGAATACGTGTCGTCACCATAGCCGAGGATCGCTGTTGTGAAAATCGGGGCAAAAAATGCTTCAAAAGCATCGAAATGATCAGAATTTTGAAAATCCTTTTGTGATATTGAATGGATCGAATTTAAGTTGATGGTATTCGGGTGATTTTTGTTTTATTTCGCCGTTTTGCTGGACTACCTCAATATTTATCTGTGGAACAAAACAACAAAAAATTACAGAAGAAACCAGAACCTGAGTGATATCAATATGGTCCAATATAGAGAGACAAAGCGTGATGCCAGTCTCTCTTAAAGCACAGTCAACAGACATGCGGTTTCAGTATGAGGTCTTTCATTGTTGCAACGTGAAAATGTAAGCAATATTGGTTAGGTCCATCCTTTGTTATCACCAAGTAGCTTCTAGAGTGACTCAACCCAATGTGATATCTTTGTGCAAAAACAGACGTCGGCCATGTTATGGGGTCATACCATGTAAAATACAAGAAGGACGTCCTCATGTCGCCGACGGGCCGGATACATGCGGAATTTACTCACCTTGGCGCAATAGAGGTCGATGTGACGTAACATACAATTTTGTGATGTCATACGATGTAAATGGCGGCCTCCATTGACCAGTGCAGGTTTGAGACAAGACCACTAATGAATATTCATATGTTGGAGGGTCGAGGCCTATCAATTAGACGAGTGCATGTTTTTTACTCTCAAGTACATATTTGGAGAGGTATTGAAAAAATATTTGCTGTGGCAAGTCTACAGATATAAAGAAATTATTTGATGAAAAAATTAATTTCGAATTTTGCTAATTGAGTAATAGGGGGCGTGTTTTGAGTTTTTTCTGCCAGTTGGCTGAAAACAGTGGAAATATCAAAGTCTGTCTAATTTGTCGATTAAAAAAAAATTTCCGTGGTCAATCACCAATTTCCATCGCACCAGTTACTCGCAAGACTTACCCGTATATCATATCCGAATTTCAGTTTCACTACTTGACGCATTCTTTGATGCGTCGCGGTCAAACATTGACAATTTAACTGCTAAAAGGCTTAAAAAATCAATTGTGGTCTTGTCTTGTTTTTTGGCTGGAATGCCCAGCCAAAATGTAAATGAGCCAATAGAATTCATTATATCACCTGATATCTGCTCAGAAGTTTCTGGGTCTTTTTAAATGCTCACTGTGACTACAGTAATGAAAAGCAATGTGGCTCTAATCTACTTACTCTTTAAATGTGGTGCTAAATAGCGCTTTGTTGACTTACCCTTGAATGGTGTGCAAGTCTGTGCTTTTCTCTTAAGTTTTGATGAAGCAGTTTCATACACAGTGGGAAATTCTCAGCAAGACGGTCGACATCATCAAAGTTCACCGTGTTTACATTGTATGGAAAGACTGGTCTGGAGATACAGTGGCTCTTCTCAAAGATGATCTAAAAAAGTTCCAATATTTGTTGAAATTGTAGATTCATGAAATCAAATATTATTTATATTGTTCAGTGTTCATATTGTCTGGTGGTTCAGAAAAACAAAAATGCAGTTTTATACACAATGCTGCAGTGCAGCTATTATACATACAAATTTGCTAAAACTCAGTATGCGTAGTATTTGTATTATGGGGTAGACTAGAAATTTAAGTTGATTAATAGAAGTTTAAGATGGAAATCCTATCTAATACTATTATTCACTAACACATACACAATCTCAGATTGGAGAGCCCAAATCTGGTAGAGTTCACAGGCTGAAGGTCACACATAAAACATAGCTTTACCAAGAAAACTGATAACTAACAACATAGGTTACTTAGAGAGAGAAATACAAATGAAACGGCCAGGGGCCATTGTGCTCACCGTATACATCTTTTAGTAGGCAGGATCATGCTTAGTTTAGAGGTGAATATGGTGAACACAATCAGGCATGAAGACTTTTTTAGATGTGTATTGATGTCAAGTAATAAGACAGGGCAGTATATATAAGTTTATGATCCAACCAATAATTGTCTATGACATCAACAAGATCAATATCGTGTGATTGCTAAGAGTCCCTGCAATAAAATTTCATCGAAAAAAAGTCATTAATAAGCGAGATATTGCATGTCCTACTTTTTCAGTTTTGACTCCCTGGTGGCCAAATCAAGAATCAGATCAGGCCAAAATTCGGTGTCAGAGATTATCTGATGTAGGGGGTTACATGTACCAACTTTCAAGTTCATAGCTTCAGCAGTTAAGAAACGTGCCATAGTTACACTCTAATGGCCAATTTACGCCATTTGACCTCTGTGACCTAGAAAAGGAGGTCAAATCCAAAAATTGTAGGACATGTGGTGTATCCTTGCTAGAAGTCCCTGCCATAAAAATTTTATCGAAAACAATTCACTCAAATAAGCAAGATATTGCACTTCTTCCTTTTTCCATTATGGCCCCCTGGTGGCCGAATAAAGAATCAGATCAGGCCAAAATTCGGCATCAAAGGTTATCTGATGTAGGGGGTTATATGCACCAAGTTTCAAGTTCATAGCTTTACTGGTTAAGAAACGTGCCATAGTTTACACTCTAACGGCCAATTTACGCCATATGACCTCTGTGACCTTGAAAAGTAGGTCAAATTGAAAACCCGTAAGACATGTGATGTATTCTTCCTAAGAGTACCTACCATAAAAATTTTATCGAAAACAAGTCACTTATAAGCGAGATATCACACTTTTCAGATATCCACTTTTGGCCCCCTGGTGGCAAAGTTGAGAATCAGATCAAACTGAAATTCAGCACCAGAGGCTATGTGATATAGGGGGTTATATGTACCAAGTTTCAAGTTCATAGCTTTAGTGGTTAAGAAACGTGCCATAGTTTACACTCTAACGGCCAATTTACGCCATATGACCTCTGTGACCTTGAAAAGTAGGTCAAATTGAAAACCCGTAAGATATGTGATGTATTCTTCCTAAGAGTACCTACCATAAAAATTTTATCGAAAACAAGTCACTTATAAGCGAGATATCACACTTTTTAGATATCCATTTTTGGCCCCCTGGTGGCAAAGTGGAGAATCAGATCAAACCAAAATTCAGCACCAGAGGCTATGTGATATAGGGGGTTATATGTACCAAGTTTCAAGTTCATAGCTTTAGTGGTTAAGAAACGTGCCATAGTTTACACTCTAATGGCCAATTTACGCCATATGACCTCTGTGACCTTGAAAACAAGGTCAAATTAAAAACCCGTATAATATAAAATGTATATTTGCTATGAGTACCTACAACAAAAGTTTTATCGAAAACAAGTCACTAATAAGCGAGATATCACACTTTTTAGATATCGACATTTGGCCCCCTGGTGGCCAAACAGAGAATCAGATCGGACCGAAAATCAGTGTCAGAGGTCAGCTGACCTAGGGCATTCTGTGTACAAAGTTTCAAGTTCATAGCCCTAGCAGTTAAGAAACGTGCCACTGTTAGGATACGACGACGACGACGACGACGACGACGACGGACACAGCGCTATCGTATAGACTCCCCTTACGGTGAGCCAAAAATGCAAAACAATTGTAAACAGAAACATGTTTTGGAGTGGCTAATCCAACATCTATAACATGCTAATTGATACTAATTATAAAAACCACTGTTTAAATGTAAATCCTAACCAAGCTGTGTTAAAGCTGAACTGCATGCACAAAACCAGAGCACCCCATGCGGCAATAGTAAGAAATTCAAACGACCGAAAGACCCTTCTGAATACGGCCTGAAACATGATAGACCTCAAATGTTTCGATGTGCTTGATTTCACAAACCAGCAAGCCGTGGGATGATGTGGACCTTCGCAGGGAATTCTGGAAGGAAAAACATTAAAAGGTCCTCTCATCGGAACTCGAACTCGAGACCTCTGGTTTTATTTGCCAACACTCAAGGCCACTGGGCTGCTTGAAATGCCTGCCATTTTTTATGCCTTTATAGAATGTGCAAACATTTGTGTGTAATCTTTGTTCAACATCTTTGAGCAGCTTCCAGGGGGCAACTGCAGAAAGAAAGTCATTTTTTCTTTGCTGTGCGTGATTATGTATGCGGAGTCCACGTTTTCTCTTAGCAATGTTCACCTTTGTCTTGGTATCTTTATCTATTACATGTACTTGAGAAAAATTTCTGGTTCATCTCTCAAAAATAAAGCATAATCGCCATTCATATAAGATATATTTGCTGGCAGCAGTTCACAAGAAAGTCCTCCTAGCTCAGACGGTTAGAGCGTTCGTATTCTGAGCCCGAGTTCCGGGTTCGAATCCCTGGAGAAGATTTTGATTTTTCTCTTCCATAATTCTCCGAGACTGTCTGCATCGTCCTGTGGCTTGCTGGTTTGTGAAATCAAGCGCATCGAAGCATTGGAGGTCTATCATGTTTCAGGCCGTATTCAGAAGGGCCTTTCGGTCGTTTGAATTTCTTACTATTACCGCTTGGGAAGCTCTGGTTTTGTGCATGCAGTTCAGCTTTAAGTCATGTCAGAAGGTAAAAGTAACTGCCAGGAGACCGGGAAAATTTGGACCAACACATCTCTATGCTGAGTGACTCGGATTATGAAGACGAGTTAGTTTTTGCTGCCGATTTCAGCAGTGGGATAGCAATTTTTGCCAAACCCGAAAACAGACCCCCTATACCGTGCCCTTTTTGAACGGGCGACCCAATAAAAACAGGAAAGCCCCCACCGCCTTTCGCATATAGTGGGCGTCTTAGCAGCGAGGATCGCAAATGTACACTTTTCTCATTGTTTTTTACGTCGGAAGTGAAGTACAATGTCAACGCGTCCTTTCTCAAATGGTACAGGATCTTCAAGGTCTATCCTTATATCGATTTCGAGGGTGCCATATAGATTTGCTAACAGGGAAATAGTGAATATTTTGAAACGATTTTCTGATAGTATCACCCTTCAGTGGTTATTGCAAGGAGTAAAGGGGTTAATACGTCGCCAAACTAGCCGATATTGAAGTACATCACTATATCTGTATAAATTGTGATAAGCACCGTGCAATTCCGTTTAAAAGGCGCAGTGGTATTCCCTGAAATAGAAACACGTCTCGATTGTAGCCTAACATGCGCGTAAGAGGTTTTGTCATGGACATCGCTCTTCCACTAGGCATTATAAAAGACACCTTCTCTGTGGAATCGTCGTATTTGAGAAAAAAACGGTGATCCTGTTCAACACCTGCATCAAGTGTTTTTTTAATTAGTTTATTAACAAGCAGTATTAACTTAGCTATTTCGGAATAGTGTCCAACTGGCAGCGTACACGGTTTCCAAGCCATCAGTATATTGCCAGTTTCTGGGTCGGGATCATCGCTGATTGGTTTATAGATATGAAAAACATTATCGGGTGCATTGATATTGCTCAAGGAGTGCGGATATTGGACCTCCGCCAGACCGACCTCCCAGTTTTCAGCCGAGTCAAGATAGATACGCATGTTCAGTTTGATGATGTAATGACCGATTGTATTATCGGGAAAGAACTTCAGCGAACTATTGCACGGTAAAGAGACATAGACATGTTCATTAAAAGTGGTCATTTCTCCTTAATTGGGAAAACGTTTCTTGGCTAATGCAGCCGTATGTTCGGGTAACGTAGGAGTCGGTAGCAAGTATCCTAAACAGCTGCACAGGAGAGAGATCCACACAGTACTCTCACCGTTGGCAATAGCTATATTAATGAGGGCTGTGATAATCACGACGTTAATAATGATAACTTGAGCGAAAAAAAATTATCTCTGGTTTGGGAACGTTATGACCGAAAAGTTTCCAATTCTTTTGTAGGGGCGCGCTTGAATCGCTTACATCCCCGTCATTCTTTTCTGCTCCAGGTGACATTTCCGCGATGTGTTATGTTTAGTAAATAATAATATACCAAACGTGTAGGCACACATAGACGTGATTACAGGCGTTGAACATTCACCTTACTCACCCAACTGTTGAACTTAGAGGGATATCCGTCCCATTTAACAAGGTATTCTTTTGTTCTAGCCCCACCCGTTCTGCAAGTATTCGTTGGATTTTATAGGTTTTTTCAGGTCTAACAATCACCTTCTGCAATTCCTTTTCGTAGAAAGTGCCATGAATGTTTTCACCCTGCGTGTCCTGAGCTGTATACACAGGAGGGCGTGCTTTAATACACCTTTTTATAGTGAAGATTTCTGTTGACCAGTTAGGTAAATAGGATTTTTGAATATCATTTTTGTCTTACCGATTCTAACGTGGTCGCCAACATTAAATATATATTTGACATCGTTCAAATACATGTCATCTTTTGAATAGAGCGTGTGCCATACATCCGACGCATTAGCCTCTGTCACCTCGCTGGGTTTTTTCTTTATGTTTCTATGCCACGTATTGCTGTATGAATCCACAGGTTTTTGAAGAACAGGCATGTATGAAACTGTATTCGCCTCAGTCAGGTATCGAAACATGCGTGGATTCATTTTTCTTTTTGCCATGTTTTCGTCGTGAAGAGGATGTATCGAATATTGGAGAACTCTGGGTGTGAAATGTCAGTGGAGAGTTCCAAGAAGCTAATGGATTTCTCCGATCGGGCGTCGGTGTTTTATTAGCGATTGCTTTCGGACTGTCACTGAGGCCGAGTCTTTTTTTCCACTCTCTGTTGGTTACCATGTTACCTGATATCACACCCTTCCCATTTAAAAAGGACAGGACAGAATCAACGCCGGCCGGTGTGAACGTCTGTCGCGCATTGAAGAAGCATTACGACAGTCTTCATATCACTCCCTTTGACGACATCGCCGTTTATTGAAATCTCACCTCTTTCATTCCAGTTAAAATTTGGATCGTCCGTCAGTGCTTTGAAGGGGAGCTATGGGAATGATTCCCCATTCGCCCAACAGTTACAACCTTAACATCTACGTAAACTGCGTATTCTTAACAAAAACTGTGGCTCTTGGTTTTATAAATAAACAAACATTAATGAGTGAAATGGATGTTTTTAATTGCTTATTTTTTAATCAAGTTTGCCGCCATCTTGGTGGATTTTAATCTGGTCTCTCCTCAAAACGGAGAGCTAATGACGTCATGGATGCAGCCATTGTGACAATCAGCTGTTCGAACAATGGCGAATGCTTGGAATGACAGATGACAGTTCTTCGATTTCTTCAGGTTCTTCGTCGACGTCCGGCGATGAATCATTTGATTACAAACGTGCATCAGCAGAAGTACGAGCAGGTCTAGTTCCCTATGCGTTTGAGCCAAGGTACCAGGGCAGAAAAAGGTCTGGAAACTTAGTGGAAACAAGTAGTACTCACCTTGATGAAAAACCCCCACTGCATCCATGACGTCATTCGCCCGGGAGATTTGAACAAACATGGCTACCCCCGCAAACTGCTTATTAAATGCAATTTTCTGCACTATCTAGGAATATTCATCATATCCTTGGTGTAGAGTATTTGTTTGTCATGTAACTTGGTATGTATTTGTTTAAAAAAATATTTGATTTTGCTGCATCAATTTATTCCAATAGCTTCCCTTTAACCAACTTTTTCGCTTTTGCTTTCGAGTATCCGGGTACTTGCTGCAATTTTTATGGTGCACTTTTCATCAAAAGTATAAATTTACAAGTTATCATTTCTCATAATGTTTAAGGTGAATATTTGACATATCGAACATGTCAAAACACAAAACTACTTAGCTAATTTTGAAAACAATGGTTACTGAGGGTTTAACTCTTTCACTATAAGGTCATTGTTTTATTAATCAAGTATGTTCAAACAAGTTGGAGACACTTGATTGGCAAGTGTAATTAGTATAAGTCTTTCAATCAGAAACATGTTTGATTTGTCAAAGTTTGTATTATGTCTCCTTGGTGATTTTGTGTTGTTATAGTTTTCATGGTAAATCAAAGATTGTATATGGTCATTCAGATCTTGGACTCCAGCCTGGGAACACACATATTTGGACTTCCAATCTGTATTTGTAGTTGTAACTGTCAATGTATTTGCTTTCATGAAAGTTTATTGAATTAGAAGATGTGAACAGAACCTACAGGACTCTAATTTATTTCTACCGCTAGTCTCCTTCTCCCCCATAATATTTGGTGGAGAACCCAAAGGATCCAAGAGAAACAAGAGGAAGACGCCAAGCGAGTGACTCATCTCATCATGACGATATCGACGCTACCTCAAAGTATCACAACAGTGATAGCAACTCTTGGATTGACCAGCACCCCTAACGAATGGGATATTTCAGCAACTGCAGAAGGCACGTCGCTAACTCTCTTCTGGAATGCAGATGGAGCTGTAAAACGAACTGCTGTACCTCTACGGATGAAAGGTTTAAAATCGCCTTCAACACTTCGGCGTGATAAACACCGTATGGAGCTGTATTTACAGACAATCAAAGGACAAAACGTGAGTGACAATTCAATTAGCATGCCTTCAGTGTCTGCGCTAGGCCCACAGAGGGTGGTTTCAGCAATTGCCAAGCCAGATTCTGCAGAGACACTAGTCAACAATGAAATGAACTCCTCCCAAAAGGAAGATCGGCAGTTAATTCAAAGTAGAAGTGTGTCGTCACAAACCGATGTAGAACTGGTCCCTACAGTTGTGTCGGTTAGTGTTCAGTGCAAACCGGACTCAAAATCATATGCAACTCAGTTTGCTCCAGAGACAATGTCTACCACAGTGCAATGCAGCCAAGAAAAAGTCTCCAAGGCGGTACAGTACGTATCCAGCAACCCATCTGTTTCTGTGCAGGTCGCCTCCGAGCATCGCTCAACTTCTGTCCAATGTGAAATGACCAGTCTGTCTGACAATAATGCAGTGAAAAAAAAAACGGAAGTAGTACCAATCCAGAATGTGCACAACGATGAACTATGGACCAACTCATTGAACAATGCCACCCATTTCGTTTCATCCAGGAATAGTGTTTCAAATACAGTGCCTGCATGTTTACCAAATAACCCAGGAATAAGGAATAACAACCAAGAAAATCCGATGAATGTGCGTCCATCATTTCCCATGTACAGGATACCGAAAATGGGTTTTGCTGGGTGCACCCAGAACATTCCCGTTCCCATCCAGACACAAAATGGATACGAGCCAAGGACAATTTTCCTGCCAAATCACAAACGAATCGAGGATTGCATCATGAGCTACACATTGAACACAGACCTTTGTTTCCAGTTTGATCCTATTCTTGATGATCAGGATGTTTTTGTATATTTTGATCACCCAAGACTACAACGAACATTCACATTAGGACACAACGTTCAACTCTGTCAATTGCCAAGCACTGGACCTCAATTGGTTGGGAATGATGGTCGTCGGTGTAATCAAGTTAGCATCACCATGGACTTCAGTAAGGCAAATGCAATGTTAAATTTAAGATACTAAACAAAAACAAAAAGAGTAGGGTTTCAGATTTGTGGACAACTGGAATTTGCAGGAGCAAATCTCTTAAAACAACAGGAGTATTTTATGGGGTAAATTTTGTTATCACATGACACTGAATATAAACTGAATTTTAGAACAATGAAATGATTTGAACTGCGTTTGACATTTATACTGGACTTCTGGCCACATTCTGAAGATGCAACTATTTCCATCTGCCTCAAAAAAGATGTTATGAATCATAAAATTGACTTTCATTTTGATGAGTTTATGTGCACAATATAGCTATTTTGACTATAGAATAGTGTGAAGAATTATGTTCACTTAGTGAATTTCATGTTACTTCATTTTGCAATTTCATGTATACTTTTATATGGTTTCGTCTTTAGTGACTTCATTTTGTAATTTCATCTATACTGCTATTTAATCTTGTCTTTTGTAGACAGCGTATAATTCGCAGCAGCGAATTTGATTTTTAAAACAACAGGAGTCTTTTATGGTGCACTTTTCATCAAAAGTATAAATTTACAAGTTATCATTTCTCATAATGTTTAAGGTGAATATTTGACATATCGAACATGTCAAAACACAAAACTAGTTAGCTAATTTTGAAAACAATGGTTACTGAGGGTTTAACTCTTTCACTATAAGGTCATTGTTTTATTAATCAAGTATGTTCAAACAAGTTGGAGACGCTTGATTGGCAAGTGTAATTAGTATAAGTCTTTCAATCAGAAACATGTTTGATTTGTCAAAGTTTGTATTATGTCTCCTTGGTGATTTTGTATTGTTATAGTTTTCATGGTAAATCAAAGATTGTATATGGTCATTCAGGTCTTGGACTCCAGCCTGGGAACACACATATTTGGACTTCCAATCTGTATTTGTAGTTGTAACTGTCAATGTATTTGCTTTCATGAAAGTTTATTGAATTAGAAGAAGTGAACAGAACCTACAGGACTCTAATTTATTTCTACCGCTAGTCTCCTTCTCCCCCATAATACAATATCACATTAGTCGAAAGAGCTGCCTGTTGTACAGGGGTTGTGACATCCGTTTGACTCACTGCCACTGTATCAACGG
Source organism: Lineus longissimus (assembly GCF_910592395.1). Classification (NCBI taxonomy): domain Eukaryota; kingdom Metazoa; phylum Nemertea; class Pilidiophora; order Heteronemertea; family Lineidae; genus Lineus; species Lineus longissimus. The sequence continues at coordinate 6,065,696 of NC_088322.1, forward strand.
GTTGTGCCTTTGTCGTTGTTGTTACAGGGTGTGTACTAGCAACTGGAGCCGGTTGCGTTTGTTGTTGTTGTTGAACTTTCGGTGTATGGGCGTTTAAATCTACAAACGACAAATGTATCGTTCCCAAATATTTGCGCAGCAATTGTGAGTATGCTATTGCCTTATCGTAATCACTCATAGAGGTGAAGGACAGTAAGTCGTGCATTTCTTGATCAACACCCATCGCACTCTGTGCCTGCGGCTTAGTGTCCTCCTTGTGGCGTTGTTGATACAGATATTTTTCAACCATTTCCTGTGGTATAAGCGACATTTTTTGCATCTGACTCATATCCGTTGAATATTTTTATAACGACTGCTATAGCAAGTAATTAAATGCCAAAAATACTTCCGATGGCTTTTATCACAGGACCTAGCAATGCTCCTAAAAAACCATCCTTTTGAATGATCCGTTTACGCTCTCTTAATAACGTCTTCTTGCAAGCTTATTTACGAAGAGAGTGCCTGTGTTTCTCAGACATTTGAACTGATTTCGATTGAGGGGTACGTTCCCTTTTAAACAGTTGCTCGCTGACTCTCCCACGGCATTGAGGAGGCCTTTATCGGCTGTCTGAAGAATTTTACATCTCTTCTTAGCCTGGGCTAACTTCAAAGCCTTCAGTTGATGCACATAATGTGTATGTGATATTTTGCAATATTGAATTGATGCTGGGTCACCTGCCAACACGTACTGAATGTTACTTGCTTGGATTGTCATTTTGTTAAGTATACAATTTGATTCTCGCCAGGAAAGATATTGGTCCTTAAGCGTAAATCGTCGGAAGTTGATGCCTTGAAATCTAAGAATAGATATCTAAAAGGCTGGCGCGTGGCATCATTGAAAGCTCCGCACACGGCCTTTGTATTTCCAGGAGAGATTTGCTTTGCCAAATGCATAATCTGGACACGTCTCTCGGATTTTTGAATTGCACAAGATACATGTAATTCGAATTTAAACTTATAGTGCGTTGCTCTTTTCCTTTGTGAAATAATTTTTTAACAATATAAACCACACTCATATTTTGATGGTTACACCCTCTGGTGAATATTTTAGTGACTTTTTCGTCAGTTTCACACATCAAATCATCGATAACGAGCAACGTTCGCCTGTCAGCAGAATGATTTTGAGAAAAATTCAGCCCAGAGACAAACTCTACATTTGGAAATGCTGTAAATGACTCCTGCCATTCATCACCATAGCCCCAAACGATCCTTTCAGGCGGTGGCTCAATCGTAGACACAGCATTGGCTATCAATCTCTGCACAAAGACAGACTTTCCAAACATAGTCGGTCCAGCCACCAGACATGTGAATGGATGTTTCAAGACATGATCGCTGCTTGAAATATGCATGCTGAGATGTGTGAACTATAACGAGCGAATCAACAACAAAAATAAGTCTTTATAGATTATTTTATTGATAAAAGACGTGCACAATATATATTTCTTTCACGGGATATCATTAAGTGCAGAAATTAGCAGACTATATACATATTATATTTACATTCAGGTTGAGAACACGTTGTCTGGAAAAGGTAATTGTAATGTGTTGATGAAGTGTACAATAAAAATTGATATTGACTGTGACTGGAACAGTGGAATAATGGCAATTATGACGTCAATGACATTGATAATAACCCATTCTATGGCCTATCAAGGTATTACCACAGATGACTGTTTACAGATTGTAACTGTGATTACAAGTTAACAGCAGGCTTAATAGAAAAAGAAATGTCACTGTCATTGATTATGTGGACATATACACTGACGGTGACGATGATGATGATGATGATGAAGTTGATGATGGTGATAACTAGAAAATTACACAATATTTACAAATGTTACGGAATGACATAAACACAAACAATCGCTACATACTCGTGTTCACAAACTCACAAACAAAACATAAAATGGGTTTCATTGTGACATGAAAAAAATAAGAATGCACTTAACAGATCAATAATATGATATAATAAAACGATAATTTATGGCGCCGCTCATGTATATATCGCGGCGCCTCACAGAGATAAAAATAAATAGGCCTAGATACATTACTTAAAAACATTACGTAAAAGGTATTAATACATATTATAAAATGATTTAAAAAGGTGGTCTTCAGACTCTTCCTGAAAGCTGGCAGCGAGCTGGCAAATTTTATTGCCAGAGGGAGATCGTTCCAGAGCCTTGGGGCTGCAACTGAGAAGGAACGATCTCCAATGGTACGCCTAGTGCGTGGTACTGCCAGCTTCAGGGAGTCTGAAGACCGTAGTGATCTGGTTGGAGTATAATTATAAAATTCAAGTTTTAGATAAAATGGTGACATGTTGCGCAAACACTTGAAGACAAGGACGAGTAGCTTAAAATCAATCCGTAGCTTTACGGGCAGCCAATGTAGTTTAAACAGGACTGGAGTAATATGTTCAAGAGAGCGACTGAGTGTTATCAGTCTAGCAAAACGATTTTGAAATCTCTGGAGACGTGCAATTTGTGCAGCAGAAGCACCAGCCAGAAGTGAGTTGCAGTAATCTAAACGCGACGTCACGAGGGAGTGGACAATGATGATATTATTATTATATCATTATTAACATAGTAAATAGCTGAAGGACAAGGTGTAGAAATCGTCACTCAGGTAACATTTATCATATACAAGTTTATACTTTTTCATTTCGCGAACAGTAGCAATTTCGCGAACAGTAGCAGAAGCAAAAAAGCCTGTGAGCACATTGAGTTGGTGTATTAGGAAAGTAAAATGTTTTTCAGACCACCCCAGGCAGCTGGTATCTGGGTTTAGTTGACATCGTGAAAGAGTTATTGGTCTGTAATGCCCGCTGTACACTTTATCTTTTTCTATTACTAAAATTATGTTTATAAAAATCTACGTAAGAAAAAGATACAGTCCTCGATGTACACCACGAAGAAAAATTTATTTTTTTTCGAATATGGCACTGGTCCAATCAGAATACGCAATAATAGAACAATAGTTAAAGAATGGTATGATGGTTCTCCTCGCAATTGACGGAAACCGATTTCAAGCACGCTGCCCTGGTGGCCATACTGACAATCGGAACAAGCCAGTTTTCGAAAGGAACCTTCTTCCAGTCACTCCCAACGCAAATACCAAAAATAAATTCTATCGGACGAACAGTTCTCCTCCAAATTGACGGAAACTGATTTCAAGCACACCGCCCTGGTGGCCATATTGACAATCGAAACGAGCCCGTTTTCGAAAGGAACCTTCCTTTAGTAAAGGCCAACGCACAAAAAAAGTTTCGTGGTTATCGCTAAAAGGGTTCTCCTTAAAATGAGCGGAAACGAAAAGTTTACAGATGCCCGACGCCTAACGGCTGACGGACATCAGTAAAACATGCTTATGAGTGCTGTTTGGGTTTCAATAGTACCTGCAGTTTAGAGTAGCATCTACTGTTGCTGGAGGAAAAAATTTGCTTAGTTTGGGCACCAATGTCAAGCTTAGTGTAGCAAAGATACATTTGGTTCAATGACAAAGTATTGAATGCCTCCGCAATGCTTTAAGCATTGGCGGGGGCACAACAAAACGAATTCTTCATTCACTAACAGCGAATCGGTGACTTCGATGCTATCATCGGTCAGTTTGTCAACATAAACCTCTGGACTATCTGTGTATAAAGTCTTCACAAAGTTATTTTGCATTCTAAACCTACCCCAAAGTGAGCAAATACCTGCCTTGAAGGCACAGTGCATGCCTGCGTTATATTTGATGTTGTACTTGTCTAAAGTCATGCCCTCATTTTTCTCATAATCAGCGATATATTCGTTTTTGTCCTCCTCTGTTTCACACCAATCGGGCCACCCACTAGCTTCCTACTTCTGTTTCAGAAAAGAGTTTATAAAACCTGTAAATAAACCACCCTCTTTCGTCACCGCCACCGGATCATATTTGCTCGTTTCTTCAAAATCCCAAATTTCGTAGGTTTGCAATAAACTGTAACCCTTTTTTTATGGTGCAAATCTTTGACGATTTGGCAGATATTTATTTTGTTCATTGTTCTATATTTCTAAACACAATCATTCTCCAATTTTACTTTTACCTTCTGATATGACTTAACACAGCTTGGTCAGGATTTACATTTAAACAATGGTTTTATGATTAGCATGTTAGCATGTTATAGATGTTATAGATGTAGGATTAGCCACTCCAAAACATGTTACTGTTTACAATTGTTTTGCATTGTTTGTATTTCTGTCTCAAGGTAATTTATGTTGTTAGTTACAAGTTTTCTTGGTGAATCTAATGTTATTGTGAAGTAATTCAGGTTTGGAGACTCCAGACTGGGTACACACATATTTGGACTTCCAATCTGTATTTGTAATTGTAACTGTCAATGTATTTGCTTTCATGAAAGTTCATTGAATTAGAAGAAGTGAACAGAACCTACAGGACTCCAACTTATTTCTACCGCTAGTCTCTTTTCCCCCCATAATACTTTTCGACTGCTTTTCTGACTTCGAATATGACCCATGTGCCTAGCAACGCGCGTTCATCGTCTGAATGCTCACATGTTTTAGACGACGTCTCTGCACACTTCGCGCAAAGAGGAAACTTTAACTTACAGCCCATTCTCTGAGGTAGAACAGAAAAATACAAGCGTTTTGGAGGTAAAATTTTGCATTTGATTAAACCTTCACACTAAGAGGATCTTCAATCTTTTGAAGATTTTCACCTCGGTAGAAAACAGGAAGACCAAGTGGATAATGACTAAATTTACTGACATACGGATACAGGGATGTAAAGTCTACGTACTTGATATTTTTGGTTTCAGTGCATTTATGATACAGTTTCACGGCGTTCGTTCTCCCCCCCCCCCCCCGAAAAACGCTTCTCAGGGGTTAAGAGGATCACTGATCTTTAAATCTTCTGCAAATGCCGCTAGTTCAGGGTCTGCCTTAACCTCCGCTTTGAATTCGCACTCACGTTTGGTAATGACTGTATAACCACAGTCTATTAGAAAATTAAGGCGAAAAATAGTGCGTTCTTGGTGTAGCTGCCGCTGTTTTTTTGTTCGGTTGTTTTTCCCCCCGTTTGCTTTTCGTGACCGGTGAGCAGTGCAGTACCATCTTCTTTCTAGGAAAAGAAGTCGCCAAGACTTTCGTGCTTAAGACTTGAAGAAGTGATCTTCTTCCGTTCAAACGCTTATTTTTCGTATTTCACGCAGTTATAGAGGTCAGCCATGAGGTAAATCTTTTGTCAATGTTTGTAGCACTTGTAGATAATGTTTGTTTGTAGCGATAGTCATTTCTTTACTTTTCATGTATTAGATGTTTGTTGAGGCTCGGCCTCCTAGGTGCCCACCAGGCGTGCGGCCATTCTAGTGTCAGCAGCTTAGTGCAGAGGGCAGCACCGATTGCCTCGTGTTGTTTCCTTCTGCTGTGCTCTTTGTGTATCGGGTATTTTAGCAATAATTTGGTAACCTTTCCCGGTTATCATAGTTGTGGCTAAGGTCCACCTTAGATTATTGTCATAGGGCATTTTTTATGGTGCAAATCTCTGATGATTTGTCAAACTATCTATTTTGTATCCATGTCTCAATCATTCTCATTCTACCAGACTACATTTAGAGAAAGGCATGATTTAGCACAGCCTAATTAGGACTTATACAACAAAGGATTAAAATAGTATTAATTAGCAGGTTTATGATTATGGATTAACCACTCTAAAACATGTTACTGTTTGCCATTGTTTGTATTTCTGTCTCTATGTTTCTTGGTGAATCAAATATTATTGTGTAGCATTCAGGTTTTGGACTCCAGACTGGGAACACACATAATTGGTTTTCCCAGATTGTGATTGTGAGGGTACTTGGATATATAGTGTTATAAATTACAAGAAGTGAACAGAACTCTGCATTCAACCTATTTCTACTGCTAGTCCCTCCCATTCTCTTCCCCCCATAATATTTGGTGGAGAACCCAAAGGATCCCGAACATTTCATCATGACAATATCAGCAGTCCCGCCATCCCTTTCTTCAGTGTTAGCAAATCTTGGATTAACAAATTCACCAAACGGGTGGAATCTCGCTTCAACTGAGAATGGACTTTCATTAACTCTCAACTGGAACGAGGATGGAGCAGTCACAAGTTATGCTTCCCCAATGAGAATAAAAGGTATAAAGTCACCATCCACACTTCGCCGAGATCATCGCCGTATGCAAGCCTACTTGCAGAAAGTCAAGAGCCAAGCTGTAAGTGACACTGTGGCCAACTCTCTTCCTGTGATGTCTACTGATCACGTTCCCAAGGCCGCCATTTCAAAGGAGCAGTCAACAGAGATTACGGTCATTACGCATGGACCCCAAGCAGAAACCATCTCAGTTGGTGTAGCATGTGTACCAGAAACGTCATCAACGAGCATACAGTGTGATCCAGAAACCGTATCTTGTGCTGTCCAATGCATCTCGGATTTTACTTCAGTTGGAACACAGTGCAATATGGACACCACTTCAACATCGAGTCAGTGTGACCAGCTCAAATCATCTGATGCCGAATCACAGACAGGAGCTGCTGAAGAGGATGTACCTGTGTCGTCAAAGCCAGCTAAGTGGCAGAAATCTGTCTGCACGGACAAAGTGGTGCAAATGACACAGCAAGTGTTAGCAAGGCGCAAATGTGACAATGGAGAAGAACAATTTTGGGTCACCTGGAAGAATCATCCACTGAAGGACGCATCGTGGGTAAATGCCAATGACCTAGACAGCATAGCTAAGGAATATATTCGAGTTCATGGAGACGACATTCTCGACCCTGACACTTTAGCACACATAGCTGCAACTAAAGTGCGGATTGAAGGCAAAGTTGTCCAGGCTGACATAGCTGTTTGCCCCGAATCACCGAAGTTGTCAACAGTGAAGCCTATTCCAAAATTTCCTCTGTATTTTTATATCTTTACAGTTTTACGGTCTCAACAGCTCTTACCTAATGAGCGAATAAAGATAGATCTGTATACAAAACTCGAGTCCTTTCGATGAATTCGTACGAGAATCTACACTAGGAGCTCGCCCATAGTCGAACCTGTACGCCTGTTCATGGTATCTTTATTAGGAAAACATTCCGAACACCCGTGATAATAGCACCCATCAAAAGAATATACAACGTTATTTTGTGCGTCCCAACCGTCTACTTTGTAATTCGCAATCGACTTTTCACCACTATTCTGAGCGTGTTGAATAAAGAGATTCGGCGTTTTCGCATGACCCACTCCAGCCACTTAATACCGACAGCCGACTGCTGGTCGAATGTATAACCATAGGGTGGCAGTCCTGCAATCGTTTTAGGTTCCATGTAGTTCTGACAATACACTTGACTACACACAGATGCCATGGCAAAGCTTTTTTCAAAGGGGTTCACCTTCAGAATACTATTAAATTACCGAGCAAAAAGGACAGAGCAACGACGAAGAATTGTGAAGTCACTTTTGCAATAGGCAAGAAGTTTAGCAATTTGTTTTTCATACCAGGACATAAATTCCTGTCTTCCTTCAGAAGACATACTATCAAGGTCGAAATACTCCATGGGAGGTATCTAACCGACATAATTTTGATTATCTTTTGTATTGAAATGGTGTGGGAACCAGCCTTTTCGACATTCTTTCAGATTGAATATTTTCGGCAATGAACTCAGTGGCATAGTCAGATAACTCAGCGAATCAAGAAATTTTACACCACATGCTTCGAATGAAAGATATTTCATGCCTACCTGTATAACGTTTGTGGGCTTTATACCAACGCTGTGAAGATACTGAATGATGAAAAAAGCATCATACCCTCTGCTGTTGTGAGCGATTGCTACCCACCCCGTTTTCACCATTGAATAGCCATTCACAAAACTCAGACACCGTGTCCTCCCCCTTGAAGAATCATTCTTCGCGGCTCTCCCGACACAAAATACACTGCATGTCTTCGTCACCACAATAATAACAGCAACACTGTGCAACACACAGATTGGGCACGTGCTCCTTTGAACCATTATGCAGTACCTTCTCCTGTGTAGACTCAAAATCATAGAATATGAGATTTATGTTTTTTATAGGATCGCCAGGATCCGGTTCCTTTCTCACCATATTTTTGATGTAACAATCATGTGAAAAAGGCCTGTGGCAAAAACAACAATATGAATTGTAGCAAATATGCTTTTCACGTGCTCATAAGACTTTGCCCATGTTTTGCTCTTTTTTTTTAAATCACAAATGCTGCATTCATTGCCATGTTTGGGACAGGCAATACCCCTGGCTTACAATCCACCGATTGGTAATCTAACATGAATGAAGCTAACATGAAATACACCCTTAAAAAGCCATGCATCATTGGACTGCGTTACCCTTTCTAAATGAGTAAGAACCCTCTCCACGGTCATCAGATCGGGAGCTATAAAAGGTATTCTTATATGTTTCAAACCATCACCCGAAATGATAAGTCTGACCCTGTCTTGAGACTCTACGTTCTTCATGAGGGTGGCCAAAAGTTCCGAAAAAGCATTTGACAGACGGAATAGGACATCATTGTACGATGAACTTTTTTGTAAGGCATCAACTCTGATATCCATTTCAATTCCATTCTGTCGATATTTTGGAATGTATTTTTCACGTGTTGACACTACCTGAAAAACAGGTTGTATGTGTTCGCGAGCCTCATCAGCGTCAGAGTCAAACTCATTGTCATCATCGATATCATCATCATCATCGTCACCACCATCACCATCACCATCACCACCGTTGGCTTCAGCAATACGAGTATTTTGTGCCACATGTCTGTAACCACCAGTCTGCACCCTAATCATGGGACTATATTGTTGTGATGGCCTAAATCTAAAAAAGACTGGTGTAACACAACGTTACGATCCGGGGAATCGAGCACTTTTAAAGGATGTTTGGGCACACCCGCTTCTTCATGAAGCTCGGAAGCTAAATGGAGTTGATGTTTAACATGCTCTTTTCTGATAGCTGAATAGTTTTGATCTTTTAGAACGTGGACTCTTGCCATTGTATATTGACAGTATTCCCTGGACCGTAACAATCTCCGACACCCGAAGGCTCCGATATATTGCCCTGTGATAAAAGACTCCTTAGAAGCGGGCGATCTCCTTCGGGTCTACTTTTTTTCTGCTGATGAAAAGGAATATTCCGCTTAGGTGTTTTGTCCAACGGGCACACGTAAGCGGCAGAAGTCGTTGCGACTTGAGAGGTGTGAAGAACCTCTGTCATATGCCGCTCCGGTTCAGGCAAAGTTTCGAGAGCTGTCGTTTGAAGTCCGACATCATCAACGCTTTGCCTGCTCCGGACCGGCTCAAGTCCCAACTGCTTATTCGCAAGATAATCAAACAGCTTCGTACAATTCTGAAGCTGTTCAACTATTTTCCTGTCCAATTCCTTTTCATCAGCAACAGAAAATGTAGGGGTTAATAGCGCTGGTGGAGATACCGTCTGTGAGTTGTGTTCACCTGTGTCACACGATACCATCTGGACCATATCACAGGATAGCAAGTCCATTAGATCAGGATAATCTGAGGTATCATGGGTCACAGGTAAATCCTCGATAGGGTTAACAGGTGGCACGCAATACTCGTTTGCGTCTAGCTGCGGTTCCTGCTGTTGCTGCTGCGGTTCCTTAGCCGATGGAGACGGGCTAAGTAACCCAGATAAAACCCCTTCACCATCTGGCAACGGCACAGCACCTGGCGCTCCAGGAGGTGTAAGAGGAAAATATAGACTAGCATCTATATCATAAGGTTCTGCATCGGCTGGAACAGCCGCAGCAACAGCAGCGGTCCCTTTATACGACCCCGGAATTTGTGAAGGTGGGATGCTTTCTCCTCCTCTTCCACCGCCACCTCCTCAGAAAGGTGCGAATTATCAGAGGGGGAGTCCGGAATTATAATTACTTCCTCTACAGTAGCACTTCTAAATGAGGAAGAAGAAGAAGTGCTCTGCACAGAATTTCCAGTTCCTGTGGAAATGTCATTTTATTAGTTCATAACGACCCAGGTCAGACTTTTGCATGTGTACTCTATTCGGACACACCCGAGGAAGAATTAAACTATTTATGATAGAAAACTCTTAGCTAGTTCGCTTAGCTACACCTAGGCGACGCCCCTATACAGCCTCTGCCTCGTGTGAGCCGCCATCACTAGTACTTATTACTCGAGCGCACTGAGTAAGTCCCGTTGCTGTGGGGACAGGCAGGGCGGGTAGTCTGACCTGGGTAGGTATGAACTAATAAAATGACATTTCCACAGGAAATGGAAATTTTATGTCGTTCATACTCTACCCAGGTCAGACTTTTGCATTGAATACCAACAACCAAAGGAAGGAGGGTAAACAGAGACTTACCATGTAGTGAAGTGAACTGTCTCCAAAGCTGCGCAGCAGAACCCAACAGGTGAGACCAAGGGGACCCAGAGAAAGAATGCTTGGGGAAAACCCAGGCTAGAGATCAACAGACCCTTTGAAAACAAAGGGAAGCATAACTGGGAAACCCATCCCCTCCTAGACGGGTCAAAACCACCTCGACACGGGATAAGCTCAGCACATTTTGTAAAGAGACACAATTTGGATTTTTTTTTTTAAAGGAAGGAGAGCACGTCCCAGAATAACATGGAGCGGCCTCACTGAATAACTCTCAAAAGTCCTAGGCGGCTGAACCCTAGGACAGCTGGACGGGGCAAACGCGCAGGCCCGAAGACCCGGCGACAGTCTATGAAACAACCCCCCCCCCCCCCCCGCTTAAAAAGAAGGGAGGACAAGACAGCCAGCAGGAGAGAGACTCGACGAGTGGTATTGGCAGGGAAACACCTAGACCACATGCTGAGCAGCGACAACTGGACCAAGAGACAGCATACCGTCTGTCAACGTGGAACAATCGCGCATATGATACTGGGAGAAGGTAGAGTGAGAACTCCACGTAGCCGCATCTAAAACCTCGTTCAGCGCCACTCCCTTATACTCGGCCCACGAAGTAGAGATGGCACGAATCTCGTGGGCCGTAACGGCGCCCAGGCGACGAAGCCTATGGAGAATCGAGGGTCATAGAATAGGCCATCCGGATGGTGGCCACCAACCATCTGGCGACCGTGGCTGCAGCTATCTTCCTAATAAACCCCTCTCTATAAGACAAAAAGAGGCACTTCCTGCCTAGGCGAACAGCAGGCTCCTTAGTCTTATTAGAATAGAACTTCAATGCCCGAACAGGACGCCCGGAAGGTCTCTAGCAGATAACGAGGGAATAAAAACCGGGCGCCTGGAGGTGTGCGGCGCCTGGTTTTTAGCCAGAAAGCCTGGGACAAATTCTAGGACTGCACCCCTCTCAGTGAAAGCTAATTTATCAAAGGCTGAAGCATGGAGCTCGGACCGCCGCTGTGCCGTGGCTAAAGCCACCAGAAAAACGGTCTTAAAGGTCAGATGTTTAAAATCTGCCTGATGCATGGGCTCAAATGGAAATTTCATGAGAGCCCTTTAGACCACCGAGAGGTCCCACTTGGGAGAGTGCTGAATGGAGCGGGGACGCTCCAAAGACATATTGCGAAGCAAAGATGAAACAGCGTCATCCCAAGACGGTTGCCACGATTCAGTCAGCTTTAAGGTGACCGAAACGGCGGAGCGATAACCTTTCACTCCCTGAACCGAAAACTTCCGAACCGAGAATGGAAAATTTAAGAAGTTGAGGAAGTTGGGAAGAGAGGGAGCGACCGGAGAAACTCCATGCTCACGACACCAGTCTCAAAAGACAGCCCACTTGCTATCGTATGAATCAAGGGTAGACTGTCTCTGAGGTTGGGCGACTTTACGGATAACGTCCTCTTGAAAAGCCTCTCTCTCGGAGGAAATACCCGACAGCCTCCAGGCGTGAAGCCTGTAAAAAGAAGGGTCTTGATCATAGACCCCGCCAATTGGGTGATAAAGCAGACGGTCCCACGCCGGCAGGCGGCGGGGATGATCCGTCAGCAGCTCCAGCAGAACCGGGAACAAAGCCTGGTTCGGCCAGCACGGTGCTATCAGACAAAGTCTGACCCGTGAACTGGCCACTTTGTTGAGTACCGGTAGCAACAGAGGGGTTGGCGGCTATGCATAAGCATTGAGGCCGTCAGAGGCCGACAGGCTGTCCACTCCCAAGGCCTCCTCGTCCAGGAGGGGTGAGTAGTACAGGGGGAACCTCTTGTTCAACCGAGTCGCGAACAAGTCTACGACCAGAGCATCCCACAGCGCCCCCAGGCGAGAGACCACCTCGCGATGGAGGGTCCACTCTGTCTGGACCATACGGTCCGACCTGGAAAGGGTGTCGGCCAAGGTATTCCTCTTGCCGGGGATGTGACGGGGGACGATGTGGATATCCAAGCGGCGACAAAGCTGCAGGAGCTCCCAAGTGAGACGGCACAATGTGCCGGATCTCGTCCCCCCCTGTCTCCGAATATAAGCGACCACAGTGGAATTGTCGGAGAAAAAAGAAACCTTGTGATCCCTCAGATCAGACGTGAAGGCCCTCACGGCCAGGATGACAGCCTGCATCTCAAGGACATTGATCGAAAGACGCGCATCCTGGTGGTCAGGTCCCCTTCGTTCAAATGGGCGCCCCAACCATAAAGGGAGGCGTCCGTGAACAGGGACATCTGAGGTGATGGAGGTCTGAGCTGCACTCCGTAGAGGAGCTCCGTCTCTGAACCCCAGAAACTCCAAACCTCCCCCAGAAGGGACCTCGGGATAGAAATCCGCTGGTCGAGGGAGTCCGTGAATTGACGCCAACTCGACAGCAGGAGGAGCTGGAGTGGGCGCATATACAGGCGGCCGAAAGGAACCTGGTCCGCCGCCGAATTGAGCAGTCCCAGCAGCGAAGAAACTGTCGGGCTGTGGCGCTGTCCTGACGACAAAAAATCCTGACCAACGACCGAATCTTGCGAATTCGGTCCGGAGGGGGGGACATCAGGCCCTCTCGTGTGCGAAATCGCACCCCCACGAAGACATAATCCTGAGCTGCGTCCAGCTCGGATTTGTCCCAATTTAAAAGCCACCCTGCCTGTCTGGTTGTGACGAGCAGAAACTTTGCCTGCTTTCCCAGACGGCGTTGAGCCTGGTGCCGTAGCAGCCAGTTGTCAAGATAGCAAGTGAGCTTTAAGCCCATGGCATGGAAAGGCGCGGCAAACGCCTTGACGTGTGTTGTGAAAATCAGCCGTGTGGAAGCCAGGCCGAAAAGAAGGGCCTGAAACTGATAAACCTTTCCTTCGAAGAAGGAACGAAGGAAAGGCTGAAACTCTGGATGGACCGGGACGTGTAGGTACGCGTCCTGAAGGTCCAGAGAGATAGTCCAATCGTTGGGCTGCACCGCGACTGCTACTGACCTGGTTGTCTCCATCTTGAAGCTGGGAACCCGGAGGAACTGATTCAAGTTGGACAGGTTGATGACCAGTCTCCACTTCCCCGACTTCTTGGGGAACAAGAAGACGTGGCTGTAAAAGCCCGGGGAGGAATGGTTGTCCACCAACCTCACTGCCTGCTTCTCGAGAAGAGACAGGACCTCCGAACGAAGGGCAAGCGCCCTGACGGGTCTACTGGCGGGGACACCGGGGTGGGTGTTGACGTCGTAGGGAGGGGACGGGAAAAGTCCAATCGGACACCGTGTCGGAGCATATCCGGCACAGGGGAGTCTTTTTGACACCACCGGTCCCAAAAGGCTGCGAAGTGTCGCAGTCTGCCATCCACGACGCCAACAGTGGGGGCGCCACCTGAAGGCGCAGGAGGAATGACTAAAAAGTCACTTGCGCTTGCCCCCGCGACCCTTCTCTTGGAAGCGAAGCTTGACTGGCCGCCGCTCCTTCTACTGGAAGCCGCAGCTTCTGCCTGCCCTTGAGGACAAAAGGAGGAGCCACACGAGGATGAGGGCCCACGAGGAGCGGACGAACCTCGGGGGCGTCGAGACCCCCCCTGTCGTCCCCTGCCTGCGGCCTGCGAGTAGGAACGCGGGCGGGGGGCGGCCTGGGGAGTCGAAACTGACTCCATCAGGCGATCCGACTGTGCCTGAGCACCCATGGTGTCAGGCAGGGAGTCGTGGAACAAAAAAGGGCCGCTCAATGGAGCGGTCCTTAATGCCCCCCCCCCCCCCCCGCAGAAACTGGGTTCTGACCGTGCTTAACCCCTCGATGAGCAGGTCACGGCGTTTTAGCATGCCATCAGCCGCCTGCTTCGCAGCCAGATCACTGGCATGCTGCAAGGATTGTTGGAGGGACATCGCGAGGACGCACTGGGCCTGGACCTGGTCAGAGCACAAAGAGTCAGGTCGGCGTAAGAAAACACTGCCTGGGTCTCTTTAGCCAGGGCCTCATCATTCTTCGCATCCTTTAAGGCCAAAGAAGTGAGGACTTTCGAGGGTACCGACCGTGCTTAACCCCTTAATGAGCAGGTCACGGCGTTTTAGCACGCCGTTAGCCGCCTGCTTCGCAGCCAGATCACTGGCATGCTGCAAGGATTGCTGGAGGGACATCGCGAGGACGCACTTGGCCTGGACCTGGTCAGAGCACAAAGAGTCAGGTCGGCGTAAGACAACATCGCCTGGGTCTCTTTAGCCAGGGCCTCATCATTCCTCGCATCCTCTAAGGCCAAAGAAGTGAGGACTTTCGATGGTACCAACCCGGAAAGTTGGATGTCGTCCTTGAGGGGCGACAGGGAAACCGGGTCGGTTCCCAATGGCGAGACCCGATAATAATCGGGTCTGAAGGACAGGCTCGGAGGGGAAGCGTTCGTGAAACGCTTCCCCAGTCCAGGTGCCCGGTCCCGTAGACGGGAGCGTCGAAACCAGGGCGCGCTGGTGACCCCCACAAGATGGCGCTGTGTCCCCGAGAGCTGTATCCAACCATGTTGAGGCTCTTATCAGGGCCAGAGACGCGGGCAATTCTTGAAATGCCCGGTCGGGGACCACATCCGACTCCTGCTTGGAGGTGTCGCCGAACAAGTCAAACGGCACCTTACCGAGTGCGGGTTGACCGCCGGGAGAGGACAAGTCTCTTGCGGCACAAATTGCCTAACAAGAGCGCGTAACTCGCGCATACCCGCGGCGATGGCGGAGTCCTCACCCCCGGAGGGGTAATCAGCCCGAGAGGCTGAAAAAGACTGCGAGTCACTAAACTCACAATCCATGGGCTGATGGCCCAAGTCAAAAGCCACCGGCCTGTCGGCCGGACGAGTCGAGGACCTGTCATGGAGGTTAGAAGCCTCCATACGGTCCGTCAGACTCCTGAGCAACTGCCTTTGCTCCTCCGTGAGGGAGGAAGAAAGGGGCTGAGGCCCAGTGCTCAGCCCGGTGTCCCGTGGGGCAGACAAAGGAGGGGGAGGGGGCATGCCTGTTAGGCCGCGCCCCTCTCCTTACCTTCTTCGCCTCCTTACCGGCAGTGCCGGAAGAAGTGGCAGGCATCCCGGGGGCGGAAGGGTCCGGCCCAAAGGGGGCTGAACTACCCGCGCCCCGAAACGTGGAAGAACCAGGCCGGGGACTATGAATCCCCGACACACCAGTAAAAGGACCTCGAAAACCCGCCCTGAAGGGCAGGAGGTCCAATACAAAGGGTGGTACACCCAGCGAAGAAAAAAAAGACGACAATAATGAAGCCATTATGCAGATTTCTTGGGAAAAACCACAAAGTGCTTATAACACGAACGGGTCACGTGACCAGCAGCCGGGGAGTCAGAAGAGAAATTTCCAGGAGTCGCCAGAAAAAACACGCTCCAAAAGCAGAAATCGAAGGGGATTGTAAAAAGAACGATCTCACCCGTCTCCTGTGAATGTAAGCCTCCCGAAGGTGTCCTGGGAAGTCCTTCTTTATCTCGGTATAGGCCGCAATCGGTCGAATACGTGAGTAAGAAACTCAGTACAATGTTAAACAGTGTGCCGAGGAAGAAGTACTGGTGATGGCGGCTCACACGAGGCAGAGGCTGTATAGGGGCGTCTAGGTGTAGCTTAGCGAACTAGCTAAGAGTTTTCTATTATAAATAGTTTAATTCTTCCTCGGTGTGTCCGAATAGAGTACACATGCAAAAGTCTGACCTGGGTAGAGTATGAACGACATAAAATGCAATACCTGTTCTGGCTCCGCCTCACATTTGATCACTTCGTCATCAACATTACTATTATCATTATTATCATTGTTATTTGCTCTAAGAAAAGGGTTGATTTGCAACAACCTTGACATACTCATGTGGTTCATGCATTGCTGTTGGTAATCCAAACCGCCCCTTCAATGCCCTCTCGTTTAGTATAGTGTTCACAACACCCATCAAACGGTCCACGACGTTTTTAGAACCTATATGAAAAGAGGGAAATGTGTTGGTTAATTTACATACATGAAAGAATGCATACAACTTCATTGATCCAAGCTCTAGAACATTGATGCTTTTTCTCTACAGACACACATTTTGTTTTTTTACACAATATACGAGTTCGGTTTTGACATCGCATAATTGCGTACTGTAATATTTTAATACATAGCATCCTTAAATACCAAGTAAAAGTTAGTGTCATTCTCGTAATATGCAGACCGACAACTTTGCAAAATGAACCACTGCCTCGGGACTATTTCGATTTTAATTATTTGCAATGTAACACGTGAGTCATCATCCATTTCAACACATGTCACCACCCCTGGCACCACGATGACACCCTCGCAACTGTCTAATTCAGGGTTATACAATGTAAATGCAAACTCAAGGGATTTTCTCACATAACTTGGCGGACACCTTTGCAATACAGCTACAGATACAGTTCCCAGCCTTCATCTCGAGATAGAGCGTGAATGTCAGGATATTTTGCAAGATATTCTATGCATTCAACAGCTGTCCAGACAGTTGTTCTTTGTATTTTAAAATCTCAAGCATCTCAAACGGACCATATTTCTGTTTTACAGGTATGGTACGATTTAGACAGAAAAGCGTACTTTTAATCATTACATTGCCAAGAGACACCTTTTTTACATTTTCTTTCTGATCCATCAAATCTTCATAGACTTTCTGACCTACAATATACCCACTTGACACAGGTTCTTTGCCACGTGTGGTAAACCGCTCATGCAGCACAAAATTAAGCGATTCTTTGACGGGTACAGGAAGACCATTCATGATGACTACCTGACATTGACTGACACCACAACACACACACACACGAGGTTTTTATCAACTGCTTGAATACCCCGTTGGAACCACGGCATTATGAAACGTTCAAATAACATGATATGTTGTCCATTCTTTCTCTTAGATTGTACTAATTGTGCTCCGTTAGACCTATACCGATATACTGCGGTCTCTGATCTATGAATTTTCGAATATCTATTACCTGTTCCTTTTGGTCGAGGCAAACATGAAGAAAAATCTCACTTCCTAAGTGTATGCCCTCTGTACAGTTTGGAAAGTTTGGTAAGGGACCACCCACGACAACTGTGTACGACACCGTTTCATTTATGTCAGACAGCGGGACAAGGTCGTCAACCTGATTTTTTGTATTCGACGTGTAAGCTATGAACACAAAAAACAAAACACATTCTATCGTGAAACTTGCTAATACAATAGATGGACACACTGACGATTTAAAGCGTTGTTCCATTGGGTGAATCTTTTTGACACATGCATAAACGGTTGTGTGCTTGACGTGTCTAATGAGCTGTCATCATCACAAATGATCTGCCTTCCAAACTAACACATCATTATACCAAGCATTGGAATTTTTACGAACACCTCACCAACTAACTATTCCAAAAAAACACATGCATACAAAAACATATTTATTGAGTATATGAAAATGTCTCTTACCTTTGTGTTCTTATGAAATTCAGATGTCAAAGACGATTTCCTCGATATCTGGTTTTTCGAAATTTTAACAGACACACGTACAAACACCAACAGGTTGGAATTTCAAACTTTCAAAAAAGGTAGTTAGCACAAATGGCAGGCACACTCTCTTGCACTGTTCAGATGAACTGATGATGCGTCCATCGTTTCACAGGCTTTTATCTAAAAGTTCAAGGGCATCCGTGGGACTTGTGGGTTTTTTTAAAACCTTTGCTTATTATATAACACTCCACTTTTTATCACTGTTAGTGAAAACAACACCTGGTGAGCATCAGACCTGCTTTTTAACAAGACAAAGTCCATTGCCAAATTTTCCCTCCAAATATCGTAGCATTGGCAATTAACATCGTAAAAGAAACAATACAGCATCAACTTTTTATGATCTATAATCAAACATGTGCTAATCGTTAAACACAGACATGACCTTGTCCTCATGAGGTGCAGCAGGCGACGCGGCGTCATGTTTGATTTCTATGAATGTGCAGACATCATAACAGCTGACACGCGACAGGGACTGACACTTTTTTCCATGAACGCGTGACTATTCAATGAATAATTCATTCTGTTATCCATGTGAAATGTTTACAATACATCACTGATGATATGGCTATAACGCGTCTCCTGGACAATGTTCTTGAATTGAAACAGGAGGTCCTACAGACATCGCCGAAGTTGTATATTGATGGCGCATAACTCAAGTCTTTGGATCGATGCTGCCTTCAATGGTCTTTGCAACTATTAAGTCTTACACACATAGTTTCACCAGGTATCTGTGTTCTAGCATAAACTCTGGTTGAGAATGCTTCCCGCGTCTCCAAACACATGTAACTCTGTAGAAAGACCACGACTCATCCTGATGTGTCTGCTGACTTTGATGCTGCTCAGGCTCTGGAGGTCAGCGACCAATGAGTACCATTCCTTGGCTAGGTTTTCATCAATCGGAGTATCCCACTCTTGGCTATTTACCCATGTTTTTTGATGAATGATCCATGCCCTTATCCTGTAAAGATCCAGCACTCCAAGAGGGTCAAATAACTATGCCATACAACGCAGGACACCCCTCCTCCACACAAGAGCATTGTGAACAGGCAATCGTCTTGGTCCAGGTCAACAGATGAGGCCTTCACGTCAATAGCTATCTCTTCCAATACTGAGGTGATGTTGGAAATCCACTTCCTCATTTTCCACCCTGCTTTTGTCAACAGTTCCGATAATTCCCTCCTTAGTTGACGTCCTTCTGCAGGGGAACATTTACTATCCAAGGCATCGTCCACGTACAACGCATTTTCGACAGTGTCGGCTGCTTTTGGAAAATCTTCTTTGTGAATGTCAATGTGTTTCCACATAACTTGATTGGCCTTCTCTGGTAAAGAGCAATCACCAAAAATGGTCCTCTGATATGCGAAGACTTCCCCATTCCAAATTATCTTGTATAATTTCTTGTCCTCTTGTTACAGCTCAATCTGCAAGGACAGCTCCGAGATGTCTCCACATACTGCTACTGGATATTATCGGATTCGCAAGAGGACATCAACCATATCCTTCAAAAGCTTTGGTCCAGGGTAGATCTCAGAGTTGAGGCTTTTCCTTTCAAATTTTGCAACACAATCCAGCACCATCCAGACCTTGGTTGTCTCTCTCTTTTCTTACGGGGAAGATTGGAATGTAAAATCCATCTTCTCCTTGAGGGTTGGCGTTCATGTCCCCAACCTTCCTCAGATAGCCTTTCTTTAGTTGTCCCATTATGACCTCCATGCATTGCCTATGGAAGCTGGATCTTTCCTCTTCATGTTTTCCTCCATCTTTTGCTGACGGCGAGTGACTGGGGATTCATCCACCCATGGAGTCGCAACTTGATACCGGGCCCCACTGAGGTCCTTCAGCTTGATACTGCTTTTTCCTTCAAACTAAAGTCTTCAATGAAGAAATCTGTACTCTGCAGGAGTTGTATGTTTCCTTCCTATCGATAAATACCGTAGCTGCCTTGGTGGTGCTGTTTTTCATCTTCAGCTTTAGTTTGTACGCTATGTCTTCCAAGATGTAGCTTGACCTTGACCCATCATCTGACATCGCCACTGTCTGCACCATGTTACTCCCATTTTTCAGAATAACCGGCACTATCCTCAGCGAGATGGTGCTACCCGCATTGACAGTTGCTACCGAGTCCGCTCCCTTCCCTGGATCTAGCTTTTTCTCTGGGCCTTGCTGTTTCTTCTCTGGGGATGCAGCTTCTGTGTTCTTCTTTTCTTTTGTAGCAGTTTCTTTAAACTCCTTGGTTTTCTTCCCTTCCACACTGGGTCTCAGCAACCAGTGGCTTTTCTCATCTGCTGATATCCTTGGACAATCACTGCCCATATGTCCTTGACAAAGGCTAATTTTGCAAAGGCCTTTTTTCTTCACTCTTGCCATCTGTCTTTTAGTTTCAGCTTTCTAAATTTCCGACAATCTGTCGTCGGATGGTTATAAAACTGGCAAATCGTACATTTCCCAGTGCCAGATTTCTCAGTTGTCGAGTGACCATTGTCCTGCTGCTTTATGTTTCCTTTGACCTTTTCCAGGGCTGCTTCTCATTTTGGCTTGGATTTCTGTCTTTAAATCCATACATTGCTTCTCGTACAACGGTACTGGTTTCGACCAACTCCTTTCAGCCAATCCCTCAGAGACATCAGTGTGTGGCCTTGGTCCTTCTGTTTTCGCCATTGATGATACAGGAAGAGGTCATTTTCAATTAGAGCCCCTCAGCTGTGGAACAAACTTCCTTCAACTGTTAGGAACTGCAGCTCTCTGTTATCTTTCAAGGGACAACTCAAACATTTGCTTTTTAAAGAGGCCTATCAAGTGCTTTGAGCGGCCAGTTAATGGTTGGATACTGCGCTATATAAGACTCGTATTATTATTATTATTTTCAGTAATCTTGCTCTTAATTACTGACAGCATCATACCATCACCAAGTTCCGCTTCTCTGTAGGCTGACTGCATAAACGATATGGTCGTGTTAAGGACATTCAGCAGCTCCGTAAGCTTTTTAACCTTCTCTTTTCCTTCCTTGCTTGATGAAAACTTGTGCAGCTTGTCAAGCAGGCGTGCTCCTTCTCTCTGATCTGTACCATACTCCTTGTCAAGTCTCCTCAGGGCTTCTCTGTACTGTGCAGATGAGAAGTTTTGTAGATCATCAATCAATGCTTTTGCTTTGGATCCAAGGGGGCCTCTCAGTCGAAGCATCTTTTCATCATCTGGTATCGCAGTTCGGTCAACGGCTAAGTTTAAGGCTGCTTGCCATCCTCTATATTCGGATATTCTCCAATTGAACTTGTCATGATGAATCTTTGACGATCCTGTGTGAGAGCGTCCGCTAACTGGATGAGGCAGAGTGCTGGTTGGTCTTTGTTCCTGATAAACCCAAATCGGTTGAGCTTGAGTGTGGACATGCTGTGCTGGTAACATTGTTCCTGTGTCTTGGTAGTGGCATCCACCTGGGTACCCACTGATAGGGTAAATTGGAGTACCGTTGTACTGTCCTTGCATTGGTATCCCTGTGTCCTGTGGCCGGCTGACTGGACGAATCTGGGGGTGTTGTACAGGTGATGACATTCCGGCGTACTGAGGCTGGCTACTTGGACAAATCTGTTTGTGTACTACAGGCGGCAACATCCCGGTGTCCTGTAGCTGGCCACTTGGACAAATCTGTGGGTGTTGTACAAATGATGACCTCCCGGTGTCCTGTGGCTGGCTAGTTGGATAAATCTGTTGTTGCAGTACAGGCGGTGACATCCAGGGTTCCTGTGGCTGGCTGGCTGGACGATTCATCAAACGTTGTGTTGGCCTGAACTCCATCTCTGGCGTAAACCTCATCTCCCGTCTTGCAGACTCTGGTTCAGCGACTTCATGTTGTGGCCTCATCACCATGTCCTCAGCAGTGCCCAGTTGAGGATTTTTCTTGGGTGACTCTCTCACCGCGGCTAGGGTGATATCTGGTGTCTTTTCTTTGACTGACCTTCTGGACTTGGATGTTCTAGACCTCAATACCGAGGCTTCCCTAATCTCACGAACACTCATTAGTTCTATCTCTATCTTTTCCTCCATAACCTTGGATATTTTTAACATTTTTTCTTCCAAGGGGGTTACCTTTTCTATCTCCGTGTTGTTCGAGCCCTTCAATGACCTTTTCCTTTTTACGGATGACTTCTTCCTCAAGTACGTCAATCTCCATTAGTGCCCGGTCCTTATTGACTGCCTGGCTCAGTTCAGTCAAGGTTCTTGTTACAGCAGATTTCAATCCCGATACATGGCTCCTAGCTACTGGTGGCTACTCAACCTCTGAAATTTGTTGCTTTTCCAATGTCAGCGACATTGAAGAAGAGTTCCTAATTTCCTTATGGTTCTCTTCCTTGGGTGACGATCCTGAATCCTCGAGTTGACTCATGTTTTCTGGAACAGATTGTCTTTCAGAGTGTTAGAATCAACGGTTATTTGCCTATCATCAGTGTCCGTGCACTTTTCTGAAGGATTTCCTTGATTATTTTCGATACAAGTGGGGTTAGGTTAGTTGAAAATGGAACTCGACTCATGCGTGAGAAACGGCAGGCTCTTGGGCATTTCGGTTCTGAATCTATCCAACAATTTTTTTTTTCTCGATGTTTTCAAAGGTCAATTGCTTACTGTCAATGCATCCCAGATAAAATCTCCGGCCAAATCCATGTTCTTGAGTCCTTTAACTACAGTCTGCTACCAGAAATGTTGGCGAGAGAGTCCAATAAATGAATGTATTTCAATAAACTTGACGGTGACTTTTTTTTCCACGAGCAGACGTTTGTACATCATGTGTCCAACCTGACGCGGCATCTACACTTTTTGCAAGGAGCTAAAACGGTTAAGAAATGTGCCACAGTTACACTCAAACGGCCAATTTACACCATTTGACCTCTGTGACCTTGAAAATTAGGTCAAATCAAAAACCTGTAGGATATGTGATGTATCCTTGCTAGAAGTACCTACCATAAAAATTTCATCGAAAACAGGTCACTAATCAGCAAGATATTGCACTTTTTACCTGTTTTAGTTTTGGCCCTTGGTGGCCAAGTCAAGAATCAGATTAGACCGATATTTGGTGTCAGCGTCTATATGACGTAGGGAGTCATGTTACCAAATTTCAAGTTCATAGCTTCAGCGGTTAAGAAATGTGCCATAGTTACACTCAAATGGCCAATTCACCCAATTTGACGTCTGTGACCATGAAAATCAAGTCCAATCAAAAACCCGTATTTCAGGTTTCCACTTCTGGCCCCAGGTGGCCAAGTCGAGAATCACATCAGCCGAAATTCGGTGACAGAGGTTATCCGACCCAGAGGGTCATGTGTACTCAGTTTCAAGTTGTTAGCTTTTGTGGTTAAGTAAATGTGCCATTGTTACAATTAAACAGCAAATTTTAGCTATTTGACCTCTTTGACTTGAAAAGTAGGTCAAATCAAAAACTATTAAAACATGTGATGTATCCTTGCTTGAAGTACCTACCATAACAATATCATCAAAAACAAGTCACCGATAAACAAGATATTGCACTTTCTACCTTCTCATTTTTGGCCCCCTGGTGCCAAAGTCGAGAATCAGAGCAAACCAAATTTTAAGCGTCAGAGGTTATCTGATTGATAAGGGATATCACAAATCTGTTATAAGAGTTTTAAACAGGATACAGACAACGACGGACCCAGCGGTATTGAATAGATTCCCCTACGGTGAGCCAAAATCCTATATAGATTCTATATAGAAATTTGATGACAATATTGTATTAGCCATTTTCTATATAGCTTCTACATAGAAATTACTATAGATTCTATGTAGATTCTACACAGATTTTCATACAAATTTTTACCTGTGTACCCAAAGTTATCATTCGGAATTCCTCAGTATCACAAAGCTGCGATAAGAGTTTTAAGTGAAGGGGTGCCGAGTTAATTTTGCCGACTATAGTCAAGATCGGCCAAACGCAGAGGTTATCTTTTGTCGACTAAAGTCATGATCGGGCTTCAAAGGGTTGAACAAATGTTGAACATACCTTCAATTTCTTGAACAACCTAGCTATCCGCACATCTTTTGTGACCTCACGTAAACTGCTCCTCGCAATCGCCAGATTCGACTTCAAAATTTCACAGAATAGTGACTTCAGGATACAATGCAGCTTATCACAGGGTACCATGGCAACACCGCTGCTAAGCAACACTTGTCGCTTAGCAACCAAGTCTGTTACAAATTGAAATGGCAATGTTAAGAAGCTACTACATTTTGACTCCAAATGTCCACACTCCAAGTATAATTTTATCAAATCTTTTGCCTCATATGGATAAATAATTGATTTTAAAATGTTTGTGTTTGTTATAAGTTGGGAAAAATTCTGATTTTCCGAGTCACATTTTATGTGTCGCAATTCTCGTTTTGTGTATGTGAAAAACAATGCAAGTTCGTCCTCAGTCATGCTGGTGAAGCGGTACTGGAACAGCGCAGCTTCTGCCTTGAGGAATGTGGTCTTCATTAGCTGGTTGTTGCAGCAGGCCATCCTGGAAATAAAAGTTGTAGAAATTTAATATCAGCTAATTAAATAAATGAAATGTGCAGGGGCCATGTGAGCACAATTCAGTTTCATTGGTCAAGTGAGATACCCGAAAGGGTTGACATAGCAAAGATAGTCGGCATGTAATTTTGTCCAGGTCTTGCGCTGGTGACGAAGACCGACGCCAGTATTAACCACCCCCCCCCCCCCCCCCGCCTACATTTTATTGCATTTCTGCGCGAATCTCAGGACCCGACTTTTGCCTCACAAAAACTGGAAATCTGGCAAAAACCAGAAGATCTTCATGCCTAAATATAACTATCCACCCATTTGAATAAATGCCGCTGAAGGGGCTAGTATTAAAAAGATTCATACATTATAGTAAACTAACTTTGTATCAATCCTTATTTACATTTACTTTATCAAATGTGTCTTCTGGCCAATTTTTTTTCTGTTTTATTCTTTCAACCTTCGAACGGTTCTTGGCAAATCTGCCGCTAGATTGGTGAAGCCTGATATTTAAATCAATATTGCATCTGAAAGCCTTCCTTCCTAACCTCAAAAGGAAATGTGAGATCCTGTCCTTCTTGGTCCACTCAATCAGGCAGTCTCCCCCTTCCATTGTTGACACCAATTCAACCAAGTCCTTTGTCTGTACTGCAGAGTTGCACTCATCCAGTTGCAGTAGGAACTCCAGTCGTTTTGTACAAATGGTTTCCAGGCCTTCAAGGGATGTTATACCTGTGGGTGGCTTCAAATAGAACATCTTGTGATGTGACTTTCATGTGTATTGTCTGAAAAATAAAAGTTGAAAAAGTTTTGATATTGCGGTATATCCTTTGGTTAAAATGACGCAGTTTGTTTGCTTTCAACTATCCATTGAAGAACGGCCCTTATTTCGTCAATTGAAGACCTTTTTTGGGCCATGATCGAGAATTGAAACTCATTCTCATCCAACCTTATTTCATAGGACACACTTATTTTTTTTTATCAATTTGTACGGCATTCATTTCAGCAAAGGCCCTATATCAGATATCAATTTTTTTCGAAATGGCGTTCAGATCAGCGACATTTTGCATCTGAATTCTTTTACAACACAATGTTCGAGACTTAGGTGAGAAGTAAAAGAGCATCGCGGCTCTTACCAGAATCCCCTCGTGGCCTGATGCCGATGTTAAAGACAACTGTCTTTGATGCGAGCGTCCCGGGTTCGAATCTCACTGATATCATTTTTTTTTTCTGATTCTTTCCGTGGTTCTTACCAATATCATTTTCGAGTAGATGTAAATTTTTTTTTTTATTCATTAAAAAAAATAAGCCGAACTTCACGACAAAACAATTGACAATATCATTCATAGAGAATTGTACTGTTTGCCAAGGACACATACACAGAAGGCTATATACCATTACCACTTACAAAAATGTCGTGGACGCAAGGTCATTTTTCCTGTTCCGAGTGTCCGGTCAAGGGCAGTCATGGAAATAACCCCCGTCAATAATAATAGTTTAAATTTGTAGTAGGCCCTATGCGTTAATATTTGTAAACACTCGCACGCCAATTTTCTCCCGACCCGCGGATGTCAAATGGATAAGTGCCCGACTTCACGACAAAACACGTTCATTTTCAATATGCAAAATTCCAGTGTTTAATCATGGCTTACTGTAGCGCAATATTAAGCTTAGCGCAATTAATGGGGGGATACCCAAAAAGTGGTAGCCTACCTGTTAATTTCTATGAGGACGTTTTTGGCTAGAGCTCTCTGTACATAATGTACACTCTGTCCCTCTGTACATTATGTACACAATTCCTATCTACAGAGTCCCGCGCCGCTATTCTGCAGTTGCTCCAAAAGTGATGATGATGAGTTACTCTGAGTCTGACTAAGTAAGATGGTCAAGGGTAGAGACATTGTTGCTTACCAATACTATGCCTTAGATCCCTGGATCGAATCCCACTCCCTTAAGCTAATCTTATATCTTTCTACTTTCTTTGCATTCTTTTTGGTAAGTCAGTTCCAACCGCGATTCACAAATCTTTTTTCTTCAATTTTTGATAAACCTTCAGGACTAACTCCACATCAGCCGTGGAATGCCCTTAAGATACCTAACCACAATCTTGACACGAGAGGCACGCCAGATCCAGAGGAGGGAGGACGCAAGCGATCGTAAGCAGCTGCTGGGAGAAATATCGTCAGCTTCGACCACTGACCAGGCTCTTTTCCACAGAATCATTGCTAAACAGAGGAAAGAGAAGACAGCAGCAACCGCAATCAGCATAGAAGGTGAAATCATAACTGATGACAACGCTATCAGAAGTGAGTGGGCAAACTACTATGAAAAGCTAGCAACCCCAAAGGTAGAGGAACCAGATATGGACCGCCTGCTGTTTAACATGCGTAAAGTGGCAGGAAGCATTGATGACGGTACTGAAATTGACATCACAATGATAAAGAAAGCGATTGACGGGATGAGTAAGAAGAAAGCGGCCGATAGAGAAGGATTCCGAGCAGAACATTTAAAATTACTCTCCTGCTCCCAACTTGCCATGGAAAAGCTCACTGCCATTTTCAACTCCATCATGAAGGCGAAAAAGGCCCCGAAGATAATGAAGACGGCGTACAAGATCCCAATTCCAAAGAAAGGAAAGGACTCCTTATTGCTAGATAACTACCGCGGGATCACAATAACGTCAATCTTTGGTAAACTACTGGAGCTGATTTGCCTCATGTGCACTGAGAAAGACCTCACAGATGGGCAGAGCGGACTTCAGTATGGCTTTTCAGCCGGAAGATCACCATCAATGGCCTCTCTTCTTGTGACTGAAGCCATCGCCGAAACCAAGGAAAAGAAACAGGACCTGCTGATCTGCTCACTGGATGCTCGCAAAGCCTTTGATGTTGTGTCCCACTCTCGCCTCAAACTCAAGATGTTTGGTACACCAATGAAGAAATCTCTGTGGTGTCTGATTGACGATCTGTATGACTCCAGTACAGAGGTTGTGAGATGGTGCGGTGAAGACAGCAGGGAATATGCAGTCCGACAAGGAGTGAAGCAAGGTGCAGTCATGTCTCCGACACTTTACAAGTTGTATGCCAACGATTTGGCATCATCCCTCACTAAAGCAGGGCTGGGACTGCATATAGGCCCTACATACATCGGATCCCCTGGCTGCGCCGATGACCTACTCCTTCTCACATCAAGTCCCATGGAACTTCAAGCAATGATGTCAGTCAGCAACGACCACTCAAACACCAATCTTTATGAACTACATCCAGTGAAATCAGTAGTATGTCCACACCACCAGTCGCAAGCAAGCTCAAGTAAAGCTCAGGAATGGCACCTGGGGGGCAAACCAGCTACTATAGCGGGGGATTTTGTACATCTTGGGCTAAACTGGCAAAAGGGAAAGACGTCCCCTGATATTTCACCGAGGATTACCCTGGCAAGACGGACAGCATATGCCCTGATGGGTGTGGGTTTTCACAGCTATAATGGTCTAGACCCTTCCGCATCAATGAAAATCTATGACACCTTCGTCATCCCAAGACTTCTGCATGGTCTCGAAGCCACCATCTTGTCGACAGCTCAAGTGTCCCAACTCGATCTCTTTCACCGAAAGGCACTAAGACTAATCCAGAGTCTACCGGAAAGCACAGCTAAGTCGGCCATCTACCTGCTGCTTGGAACAATACCAATCGAGGCAACAATTCACGCACGTCAACTCTCCCTGTTTGGAGCCATCACAAGACTCGACAGAAATAATCCACTATGGCAAGTCGCGTAAAGACAACTGTCTCTTAAATCAGATACCTCGAAGAGCTGGTTTAACAAGATATGTAAAACAGCCGAAAAGTATGGCATCAACATCCACCAGGCACTTCAACACCCCTGGAAGAAATGCCACTGGAAAGATAACACCATCATGTTGATTAAGGACTCGTGGACCAACGCCTTAGTTTCTGAAGCTCAAGCCAGAAAGACCCTCCAATGGATGATCCTCGACCAGGTATGGATAGGTCGCCCCCACCCTCTGTGGCAAGCTTGTAAAGGAAAGCAGTATCTAGTTACAGAGGCAACTACAAGAGCGAGACTCCTGGTTGGTAGATTTGGCCTACGACAGGACAGAGTACGCTTCAACAAGCAAGAGATTGATCCCCAATGCCCATTATGTCGCTCGGAAGAGGAAGATGCCCCACACTTTCTAGTCACATGCCCATCTCTTGAGAAGGATCGAGGGAATCTGATCTCGGCACTATGCAGTCTATACCAAGGAGACGGACTACCCCCTCCTCAGACGAAGACAGAGTTGTGCTATGCGATTTTGAACGGCTGGGGATACAGGATGGATGTACTGACCTATTACACTACACACACACTGAATGGCAACACCAAAAATATTAATTCAAGCTCAATTCGAAATACTCCTATAATTTCATTAAAATCAAACACTGACAGGGCCAACTCGCTATGCAACTTAATAATAGCGAGTTTCCGCATCGCTTACGATTACGATTACGATTACGATTTGTGTTTGACGTCATCGATTTTTGGTGCTACGTGATCCCCAGCGAAATCGTCGATGGTACTTTCGTCTCGTTCTTACGAGGATTCCGGCTGATCTTCGTAAGTCAAAAAACGATTACGTGGATAAGCGAAAAGCCTATTTTCCACGCTACATATCAAATTCAAGGTGAAATATTCATTGAAGAATACTTTAGAACATATCTGTCAAACATAGGAACTGCATTTAATGTGATCAACGGCGGTTTTGATCATGTTTTAGCGCCGAGAAAAGTGCACCCATAGCATGAGAGCAGAGTATAGGGCCAATACTACAGTACACCAAGTCGTTGGTGTGAATGCGGAAACAAAATTTCTGGTTCATGCCGGTTTTGAGAGTATTACGATTACGACTTTGAAATCGTAATCGTAATCGTAATCGTAAGCGATGCGGAAACTCCCTAATATGCCACAGACTATATATCGCCAGAGACTGTAAATACAACGACCTTTTATAAGGGTTTCTCGATTCTAGCGGGAGGAATTCGCGAACGAACGAACGAGGCGCTGATTGCGTTCCTTACATATTTTTTAATTTCGACACCAAGGCGAGTTTGAAGATATCAGTGAGACCAGAGGCATTCTCTCCAAAGCAACATTCAAGCATATTATCTCTGCCAGTATTGGCTTCCATTGCACGTGTATTGCATGTAATATGTGTAAAGTGCAAGCTCTATAGTGAACTCACACAACTGTTTGTCGTTGGGAGCCCCAAGCCCCCGTCCTTCCGACATGTTTTAGCACGTGCATTGGGAGAGTCCCCCCCCCCCCCCTGTTTAACCAGTGCATTGGGGAAGTCCCCCAACCCCCCCCCCCGTCCTCCTGACATGTTTTAGCCAGTGCATTGGGGGAACTTCCCCCCCCCCCCCATTGGACTCTCAATAAGTCCTTCTGAGACGATCATCCCGAGGCGATGGAGTGGAACCCCCAACCATCTCGAGTCCTTCTGACACCTTTGAGTGGTGCGCTAATCTCAACCATCAAACCCCCTTCCTTTTCATGCTTTTGCTAATCCCAACCATACCCGCTTCATTTTCATCATGCTAACCTTAACCATATGCCAAAGCATGCCACAATTTTTCCCGCCAAAGGGATCATCAGGACCAATTGAAGTTGCGTATATTCACACTGAGCGTCCTGAAAAAAAAGAACTTCGTCTGGCTCTTTCTTGGGAAGGTGTAAACTGCTGTAAGGATCCAGGTCTCAAACTCAACCAACCAACTCGACTATCTTTATCACAGCAGGTTTATTTCAAACTCGGAAAAACTGAAACACATAAAGTAAATGAATTACAATTAACCAAACATACAAATTACACAGGATATACATGTCTACACGTTCACTACAATTACTAACTTTGGCATCTTCGCATTATACTACTTCAGAGGACGTATCAAAACCGGGGTATCAAACTTCAACCACACACCAAGACTCAATTTGTCTCTAAACTCAACATCAATATATCCACAAGCTAACCTTATCAAATAATCTAATTCATCAAATTCATCAAAGACTACTTCAAAATATAACCTACCCCACAGCAAATACCAGTCAGTCCTCTCACTCTCACCAACCTCAAGCTTCAACTCACTCCAATCACACCTTCCATACAAGCAAACCCTACACCAAACCTCCACCCAACTATATAACAACAAAGAAAGAGTAAACTCAAGGATTAAAACATGAATGTGTTTATTTACAAGTGAATTACGCATAACACACAATGAATGGCCTCGGTATTAAGGATCAATGATTAAAACATGAATGGCACGAGTAGTGGAAATTGTTGCAACTGCTATTGAAAATGTTGATGCGGGTCTGTAAGTTTCGGGACATTTCTTTATATCTTTATTTTTTAATCGAATTGTGGGATGTTGTGCTTTAGAACCATTTAATGAGGTGGTAAAAAGGAAAACAGAAAAAAAGTATATATGAACGGGTGTTTTTGATCAAAGAGTGGAGGACATTTTTTGAAGTTTTCGAAGTGCGCCGATCGGCTTTTAGATTCTGCTGACAGGTCGCAATACTCGCAGATTATCGACATATTTGTTCCAAATTTGATATTTCTAACAAATTCGAGTCATATTCTTTTACAAAATACATTTTTATTTGAATGACAATTACTATATCATCGAGTTTCAGGCCAGTATAATTGGACCTCTCTCAGACCAAAATAGTTGGATTTTGTTGATCCAAGATGGCGGATATTCTCTCAGAGTGAGGTTAGAGTCGCCATCAGCATTTTCATCAGCAGTTTACACCTTCCCCTGTTTCTTCAATTTTGTTGAAAATTACAGGTTTCATAGCTTTTACAAAGACTTTCAGAGAGAGTTCAGTAAGGTATATCATATCCCTGGGACCTTTTTGCCGATTTCAACATTTTATTTGCCAAGAAATCGTTTCAATATGCATGTAAGTGCACCAGGATTCAGACTGTTTCAATCAACTCATAGACTCGACAGGAACACTCGCATTCTCTTTCAACGGTTTATTTTACTCTGTTCGTTCCAAATTGTGCTATAAACTGTTCCAGACCAAGTTCCAAGTTCCGTGAAATCTACAAAGATAGATTTGTACAAGACATAAGCACTATGGCAATAGGATTTTTATACAAAGATGAGTTTTCTGTAACATTGTTCCATACATATGACATGTTTGTCAGATAGTTTACCTTATGAGTCGGGTTTTCTAGCTCATTTAATTTCTTAACAGTTCCGAATCTCTAATTTACTCAAAATCGAAAATGGGGACGCCCAAATATCACACAAAACACGGGCAGCATCCGGATCCGGTTTACGTCAGTCTCAAGGGTACCTGTTACCATAGTCTCAAATCTCAAATCCTAATTAATGCAGACGATGCATTTACATGGCTCTCCAAATTACTACTGGTAATTTTTGCCTAACTAAAACTCCCAAGAACAATACAGGCTATAAGATAAGCCTATTAAACACGTTAAAAGACACCAACAGGCCCTCATAGTCATATCAACACATACTCTCATAGTCGATACTAAAGTAAACCCTTTTAAGATTGAGTTTAGAATAATGGTCTCTTAAAATTGAACTTAGAGTAGGCCTAATGGTTCTAAACTTGACCCTTCATAAAATGCACTAAATCTGATACTGTCTTTATATCAGATACTCTAATTTCGTGTCTCTGTCGCTGTAACAACACGGCATATAAACTAGAGGCAAGCCTGTGCGAGTTTAACTTCCGAAGAACCTACCAAACTCTGCATAAAAAATACAATGCACAATATGGTGCTCTGAATCCACATTTAGATAAAAATATAGAAACAGCATAAAACACGCACAAGATTACCAGGTCATCACCATGAGATGAATCCAGGCTCAATAACCTTCACTCTTAAGTAATTTCATGGACACTGGGTGATATGAATAAAGAGTAGTAAATGCTTTTATCTAAAACTCCATGTACATTTACACCTGGCCTTTCTGTACAAAATTGAAGTAAAAGCATTTGCTTGTCTTTATTCATATCACCCAATGTGTCCAGATGATCACAATCAGCACGAGATGTCCAAGTTTTAAGCGCGTCATACTAGCACTTCATCCAGGAAATTTATCTTATTTTAACGTGATGTCACATAGCGCATTCTTTGCAACTAATTAATGTATATTACTCGTAATTATGGGCTCAACATCAGCCCGTATATCGTTCATCGTTGGCTTATCATCACCCCGTATATCGGTCATCAGTGGCTTATCATCAGCCCGTATATTCTCGAACATTATCGTTGGCTCTTCGTCCGGGAATTCTCGGGTCTCTGCTCCACATCACTTACTCGGCCTCGCAGATAATAACAGCGTTCTGTACTGGTCGTTCAA
Source organism: Lineus longissimus (assembly GCF_910592395.1). Classification (NCBI taxonomy): domain Eukaryota; kingdom Metazoa; phylum Nemertea; class Pilidiophora; order Heteronemertea; family Lineidae; genus Lineus; species Lineus longissimus. The sequence continues at coordinate 6,098,529 of NC_088322.1, forward strand.
AGTAGCTTATCTCCTGGGTTCGTTTACCGCTGCCATCGAGGTTTCAATCACCAGCAGCAAGACGGACTTTCCTGACGCATCCATCTCCGTTGTATTGTACGCGCCGGTCAACGATCCAAAGGTTGACCGCGCTCAACGTTGCTTAACTTCCACTCTGGGGCCAACGCGCCAACCACTGGGCCATAAAGGAATTCCCTCATGGCCGTGCCATATACCTGGGGGTACCATACATCCGTCAGCGATGGCAGTGTCCACTCTGCAGGCAAGTCTCCACATGTTGCGGGAGAGATTACCGTCCTTCATGACGACGATATCTCCTACTTCAATGTTTCTGGCTGCTCGATCCCACTTGGGACGTTCCTGGGGTTCGACAGGTATTCTCGCCTCCACTGCTCCCAGAACTGATTGGCCAAATGCTGGATCCGGCGCCACCTCTTCTTCAGCAGTAGATCTTCTTTCGGAAAGTTGTCAGGAGGAGGGACTATTACTCTCGACTTCATAGTGAGTAACTGGTTCGGCGTCAAGGGATGCGAGGACGTGGGGTCATACAAGTCATCCGTAGTCAGGGGTCACCCATTGACAATCGCCATGACCTCGTATAGCAGCGTTCGCAGGGATTTATCGTCTAACTGGGATCCGGCATTGGACAACATGCCAGAGTGGATGCTTCTGACGGATCTTATCTGTCGTTCCCAACAACCTCCGTGGTGGCTCGCATGGGGAACATTCATCTTTAATTCGACGTCACATTCCTACTTGAGGAGGAATTTCCTTATTTTATCAAAATCCATCTCTGCCCATGCTTTCTCTAATTCGTTCTTGGCGCTGATGAAGTTAGTGCCCTGATCACAGCGGAGCAGCGACACAGGACCACGGACCGGTATCAACCTCCTGAGACTGAAATGAAGGAGTCTGTCGTCATCGAGTTGAGGGTCTCCACATGGACAGCTCTCATACCAAGGCATGTAAATAGTCCCCCCCCCCCCCACCTCTTCAATTCTTTTCTTCCCTCCTTTACCAGCCAGGACCCAAACACGTCCACACCACAGTAAGTAAACGCTGGGGCTGGTTCGATTCGATCATGGGTAGGAACGCATTCGTTTGGTCTTGGGCTCCTCCTCGTAATCTACGACAGCGTACGCATTTCTTAATCAGCTTGGTTGCCGCTCTTCTACATTTGATGATCCAATAGCCACCTTGACGACAAGAACTAACTGGCATGCCACGACCCGCATGATGAACAGCCTCGTGGTAGTGTCGCAGCACCAATCGCGAGATATGAGATAGCTTGGGAAGCATGGCAGGATGTTTCACATCTGTTGAAAACCCTCCTCTTCTTATACGTCCTCCTACTCTCAACACTCCTTTTTTGTCCAAATATGGGTCTAGGCGGTATAGGTTGGAGGTCGTTTTGACTTGGAGATTTCGATCCATTGCTCGTCTTTGGTTTGCCATCGCGTCTTTAGTTGCGTCGAGACGTTTCAGAATCTTGATCTCTTTTCCGAAGGCTTGTTGGTGGACAGTCTTCAAAATCAGAGTCTCAGCCTGGCTCAAATCTTTGACCTTTGTGCTGGCTCGTGCATCTGGGGTTTCTCTGTGGCTCTTGCCTTGCAATATGGCTTTGTATTGCAAGCAGTTTGCGATGGCAGTTTTGGCTTTGGACCAGGAAGAAAATCTCTCTAGGCGTCGTAAATGTAAAATATTCCTATACATGTTTTTTTTCCCTTCAGAATAATTTATTTTTACGTTTTAAAAAAGAAAATTGTCAGGACGAAAAATATGGCAGGACTTTTTTTCCTTCAGAATTTTTTCGACGGACGTTTTGCGCAGAACGAAAAATTCTCGCAGAATTCACGTGACTCCTGCCAGCGATCACGTGACTCCTGGCAGAAATCACGTGACCGCGAAAACGATGACGTCGCGCATCATCGCTGCGTTTCCATTTGCCATTTCTGTGTTTTGCCAATTCGCCTTGTCCAGGTAACCTCGACCCTATCCGCCGCGCAGCGGAGGGTCGAGGACGCCTCGTTGATTTACAGTGGACGAACGATATTGCATGTTCATGCATGTTAATACTCGGCGCCCTGGTATCAATGATTTTTCACTGGGCTCCAGGTTACCGGGGAAACCCCGGTTCCAATGCAATATGTACTATCCAATATGCAGTGGCTTGGCTGCGTTTGGTGGTGTTTTATCATTAAAAGTAAGTAAGTACTAGGGTTTAATGCCGATTTGATTACACATTACGGTTAAGAGAAATATGATGATACCTCTTTTGTCGAAATCAGTTTAAAAATCACGTGACCGGACATTTACACTTTGCTTGGAGTATGCGCTAAATCTAGTTCATGACAAGTGAAATGACGTGAAGTACCAGTCTCTGTAATGAGGCAATTCGTCCGCATTCATGGAGTTGGACGCCATTGCTGCATATAGCAAAATCGCCAAACTTCAGAAAAGTTCGTGAGTTGCGAAAAATATAATATATGACGTCATCGGTTTAAGTGGTCACGTGCATTCTGCCAGGAGTCACGTGAGTCTTGGCGTCGAAATAATTCTGAAGGAAAAAAAGTCCTGCCGTATTTTTCGTCCTGACAATTTTTTTTTAAACGTGAAAATAAATTATTTTGAAGGGAAAACAATACATGGATAGGAATATTTCACCTGGTGTTGTAAAATCTTTGTCCTGAGATAAATTCTTGTACAATTTCGCAATTTGTAGCGTGATTCTGGCGTAAAAATTCAGTCCTGATGTAAGAAATTTGTCCTGAATAAATTCCGCTTTGGCATGCCTTGTCAGCCGACTTTGAACTTCATAAGAAGCATCCTTTCCAAGATGGCGGTACGCGAATTTCTTCAACGTCATATGCACCTCTTGCTGTCGTAGACAGTGGAATATGAATACGAATGTACCTTGGAGGTTGGTGAATACTATGAAGAACACCTGGAAGAAATAAGGGTTTCATTTATATGACCGGAGAGTGAGGGTGAAACGTTTTTCCGTTTCTGAAAGACTGTTTTACACGTTTTTCCAGCCTCGTCCCAAGTCATTCTATCCGTAAGAATGCGTGATTTAAGTCTTCCTATCGTCAACAATTGGACCCAACCAAACCAATGTGGTTTGCTAACACGGCGACACTCTAATGCATTCGACGCTGTGTTCAATAAATAATTCAAGGAATTGGGATATCTGTACCTGACACGTCAATTGGAAAACTCCGAGACTACTCTCGGCGCTGACGTCCACAAGGCCGAGACAGCTGAAGATCCAAGGGACGCCCAGCAGGGTCAGCATGACTACTGCTCCGACAAGTTGTACTTTCAGCGCGCGCCTATTATGTGGAAGGCTAAGCTCATAAATATCTAAGCGAGATTACCACAAGAGACTGCTATCTCCCTTTAAACATGTTTGGTCAAGATGTGATAAAGGTGACATAATTTGTTAATACTTTTTTCATTTTGCAGCCTCTAAGCCTATGTGAAAATGTCTATAGCCTTTTCCTGGTATCACTTAACGGTTTATCCCCATTTCGCCATTTCCCATTTCGAAATGAGAAAATGGTGAAATGGGAAACTGGCGAAGTGGGAAACTGGCAAAATGGGAAATGGCAAAATGGCGAAATGGCAAACTGGCGAAATGAGAAATGGCGAAATGGGAAAATGGTGAAATGGGAAACTGACGAAATGGGAACTGGCAAAATGAGAAATGGCGAAATGGGAAATGGCGAAATGGGAAGACACCCACTGAACTTGTCGTTATCGGGAGACTGCCTTTAGATTATGATCGTACATGTACACATGAAATATTTTGTTGGTCTTGGCAACAACCGGATTTTAGATCCCTAGTATATTAAACTGACGAGGAAGATCAACAAAACTAGTCAATCTGGTATGTATGTCGTGATAAGATTCAAGCGAAGCCCAGCCATAGGAGCGATACATAGGATTCGATTTCTCTTGTAAAAGCCCCCTTTCGTCAAAATCCAGAGTTTTTGGAACAAGCTGGGTTTGGTTATTTGAGCTTATTTAGTAAGGAGCAGTGAGTTTGGCCATATGGAGGGTGTTCTCGACTTGTAGGGTTGTATTTGTGGGTTTGGGGTGGCAATGGTGGATGGTTTATCTCCTGTGGTGATGATAGGGCTTTAATGATGTGGAAGCTCTCACACGATACTGCACATGTAAAGTGATTTAAAGGTCATATATCAAGGTTTGAAAACATGCTTGATACTCATGAAATATGTTGAGGGTTAAAAAAACAAGATCCCAGACATTAAAAAAATTCTAATAATAAAGTCATTATTTAGTTATTTCAATTTTCAATTTTAAACTATTTGAATTTCCCACCACACACAACTTTAGATTAGTTCCACATGTGGCCGCTAGGGATTTTTTGATGACGTAGATCAGGTCAGTCAGAACAAAGCAAGATGGCTTCCGCATACAGTTCAGAGAGTGAGAGCAGTGAATTTGAGGATGTTTTGGTCGATACAGAAGGATATTTAAACGTTGAGCCGTACATGTTCGAGCCATTAATATCACTAGATCGTCATTCGGACGAAAGTGATTAGAATTTGTGGTTAATCAATTTGCATGGCAGACCTGCCGATATAGCAAAGAAGACATTGATAGACGGTTGCAGATGCATAACATGTATGATTTTTGAACAGACTAATGTTGCACAATATTGTTTCGCCTCGTCAGTGTTGTATCGCCAGTTATGTCATGACGCTGAACTACTATTGAAAAGTGACGGTATTATGCACAATCATCTTGACGTGACGATATAATGCCGTGCAACGTTAGATGGGCCTAGATGTCAGATGACAATAATCTGTCATTGACAGTGGCTGTCACTGACACTGACCTGTGTCGCTGTCACCTTGCTATGGCTGGAACACAAGAAGACACTATGCGGTATCACAGGCCCCAATAGGGCCTACACATTATGTATAACAACCGACCTCAGCAGCCTCGGGCATTAAATGCAATTGACATGGTTGGAACAGCTGTTTTTAACAAGTGGCATTTAATATTCAGTTGGATGCAGATATCCGGCTTCATGTGATAATCCGTATCGATAAAGTGATCACTGCAAAGTTTGGCCGAAGGCCCAGGCTTCCAACACTCCAAACGTTTGCACTTCCGAATCCACAGCTTCCTCCTCTCTCGTTCAACTGGCTTTGGAAATTCATGAAAATGGGTCCCATCCGTCATTCGATTGTTCTTTGTGCTATCCTTGACACAATTCGGAGCCACACAATACACCATAGTGAATGAAACACATTACTTCCAGGTGTGCATAATTAATTAAGGCCCTCCTGCTTTTATGATTGCATGACATGTACAGATGACCTGATCTACATCACAACTTTTGCTGAACCCGCCGCCTGGCTCTAACAAGCCAGTTGCTAGCCTGATTAGGTAATCAAGTTGTCAAACACATAATTGGCTATATCTTCAAAATGGATGGAGCTAATTGCATTTGGTTTTCTGTATTGTATAAAGTGTTAGGTACACTTTTGAAATCGTCTTACAGCAGAAAATGGCAAAAAACCTTGATATATGACCTTTAAGGTTATATGAGTTGATTAGGAGCTGTTTATACTGACATTCAGTTTTGTTGTAGAGTTTGTAAAAAGGGAAAGTTTTATTTGGACAGTTTGAGGTTTGGAGGTGAGAGGTGAGAGGATGCATTGCTTATGAAGGCAATGCGTCCTCTCACATTGTGCTGCAGATGTTAAATGGATGTAGCGGATACAGGTTGATTGGTTCTGTTTGTACTCACATTCAGATAGAAATGTCGTGGAATATCGGACAGTTGTGGTTGACGAGAAGAAGGATGCATTGATGTGATTTTGTCCCTGCTGCATTTGGGCACTGGAATGTGCTGTATGCACTGACGTCATAATTGCAAGAAGTTTGGTGCATGTCATGTTGTGGAACTTTCTGGCATGAAACATTGCACTTGTGAATGTTTTTGGGTATGATACGGCTGCTTCAAATCGTTGACCAAATCATGAAATGAGCAGAGTGGATGCCGGTCGGGCCTTGGCCCACACTAGTACTACTTACTTGACTTCAAGCTAGGTGTCATTAATTACTACAAGCCGCCCAAAGAATACACACGCATTCCTAATGGCTTATGTCACTTGAAACATGGCTCTTTCCACAAACTTACCAGTTACAAGGCGCAAACACCGAAAGTACCGGCAGCCGTGGCTGTCATATTTTACCGCACGATGACATGAGCATACACGTGCATACACGAAGTGTACAACGTCATAAAATCGTGTGTGGTGCAACGTCACAAAATTGTGCAATGTCTGCGTCGTCATCGGATCTTGCTAAAAATTATCAGTTCACAATTTCGGACGCGTCATCAGTTTTGATATTCACCGATAAAATCCTTTTTTTCTTCTAAGTCAAATTTCGTCCGCGCTCCTTTTCACCGTAAACTACCTTGAAAATTATTTTGCTAACTATTCCATGCGGTTAAACCGATTGGAGCGGGTTCTATCATAGATAACTGGAGGTCGAAATCCACAACCAGGAATATGACTTATGAAACCATTTGAAGCGGTCCGCAAAAGCCTTCGTCGTGAGGTGGTGCCGCCTGTCGGCGGTTCCGGGACCATTGCGTCTAGAACCTGTAGTAGATAATGCGCTTTGATGTTGCGTCTAGCACTTACTTACGCAGTTGGAAATCATTTATAATTCAAAACACTCCAGCATTCGTTTCGTCAGTTTGACACAACTAACAGAATCGATTACCTTTGCGCCGACGATAGAACCACTAAATTTTGCATTTTTGAAACATGATTGGTTGTTTCAGACAAATCTTTTTTTTGGTGGACACTTGTTCAAGGATCGATATGAAAATGGTTCAGGACATTCAGCCAACTAAAAAAATAATGAATAACATCACCACATTTTATGTTTTTGAAACTCGAGTGCTATTTCATGCGTACTATAAATATTATATCATTGTGTCGTCACATCTCTCAATATTCAGCGGCTGTTATGCTCGGCAATTCTGATAAACCTGGCTCCAGTCACAGTACAAGTCTAATCATGCCTAGATGGATGTTTTCTCGAATCGCCCTTCAAGTGTTCTTGTTGTTGAGGGTCGATGCAATCAAAGTTACCTCAGATTTTGAACTGGAATACGATGTTCAATTAACAGAAGGACAGACAGGCAAAACTGTCAAAAGTCGAAGTTTGGTGGATTGTATTGGATTGTGTATATCAGACAGGAGGTGCTCAGCATTTAGTTTCCTTCCCGACAAAAATTGCCTGCTGAGCGTTGAAAGGATAAGGACGATTACTAAAAACTCTCAGGGAGCCATATCGGGCAAAAGACCTTCTGTCACCCAGTTTTGCGCACCAACAACGGGCGGGAAGCTACTGCTGGCCGATATCAACAATGATACAATGACTGATTTGATTTGTCATAATGCAACAGCAGGCACGCTACAGTTTGCAGAGTCGCGGGGAAGCTATTTCGAAATCACTGGAGAACTGCCGTATACTTTTTGTCCGACCTCTCACAAAGCCGTTCTGAGAATTGGAGACTTCGATAATAACGGCATCAGTGACGTCATGTGCGATGACGATACACTACAAAGGAAATATTTCACTTTCCTTGACCGTGTTGATTCATCGGTGGATTCGAAACAGAGGGTCAAAGAAACTTGGACATGGTCAGTTAGGTGGTGTTCGCACGCAACAGATGAATTTAACGACGTTGGTACGTTTCGGAGTAATGGGAAACAGCAGATCCTTTGCCAAAATCATGTTTCAGGTATGGTATGGATAAACGACATCGACGAAAAAGCCCCCACAAGTGCGCCAGGTTTTTCCTTGCAATACTGCCTAAAAAAAAATCCACCTTATCAAGGTATATTATTTGTCGTCCGCTTGAATAACGACACGTTCAGTGACTTGGTATGCCACTGGACGAAAACAACATCTCCTGATCCTTTTACCAAGATCACTGTCCGCCCTGGCTCCGCTCAGGGGACAATTGGAGGAGGGGTCACTGTACTGGACACCACAGAGACGTGTCCCTTTGGTTCCTTTCTCAGCACAGGACATTTCAATGGCGATGGGATTCGAGATTTCGTTTGTGTCACTGGAAAAGGTTCGGACAGAAAGATCAAGGTCTTTCTGGCGAAGGATGGGAAATTCAAGTTCACCGGGCTTGACTATGAGAGCGATTTTGTTTTGTGTGCTGAAGACGCCACCATTTACTTTGGGGAGTTCTCTACACCGGGAAAAAGTGATTTATTATGTCATCAGAAAGATGGTTCCCTGGAAATCCGGAATGTGGTTAACAATCCTTGATCACGCGTGCTACATTGGATGATTGGTGAATTACTTTGTATGCACAATACGAAAATAAGGAAATGGTCAATTTTCTTAAGCGCTTCGAGGCAGACCTGGGTCAGAATAAAGCGCTGTATAAAGACGGCAATTGTTCTATCGCAACAGGACTGAAATTGTTCACATTTGAAACTCATTTTTTCCTTTGCATATTCATATTGATATTTCATATTCAAGTTTGTTTTTGATCACCACTCCGCTAGTTTCACCTGTGGACTGAATCTGAACACGATTGGCAGACACCGGGTGCTTTTGCAGTATATTCAAGGAAACACAACATAATTCTTGACCTGTAATCTTACCTAGCTGAAGCTGCTTGCTCCTCTGAGCTGGAAAGTAACAGACGAAAGAAGGGAATGATGTGAATGAAGGCAACCCTTTACAAGTTGTGAAGATGACCATGCTGTGAAGATGATAACACATATTGGTATAGCGCCACGCACGCCATGGCGACTTGCTGACGGCGACAGCTGTTATCTAGGCGTCGCTTTCCGAACTATGAAGGCAGGATGATTACAGTCGCATTTGTAACAGAGTCACTAATGCGATCGCTGAAGACGACAACAATCTGGATACACTGAATCTAGGCAACGCTTTGCGGGTTTGGATGATCCCGAGTTGGTGAAGATGACGATAAACATTCAGTGGTAAAAAGCACCATGAATGTCATGGCGACCACTCGAGACAACATATTTATAGACAGTAACAGAATAGACTGTGAGTTTAGGCAACGCTTTACGAGTTTGAAAGATGACGAATTTGGTGAGCATGATCTCACACTGGTTATAACGAAACATAATTTCGGTTGATGGCCATTTTTTACTTTTTGAAACCGGTACTGAAGATATACCGCGTATTGTGTCTGTTCACCGCTGTATAGTCCCATTGGGACCTTTTACTGACGACGGGGTCAAAGAATAGACAGAACCCAACCTGATGTTAATAGGTGTCAGAAAATAATTATCTTAGCAATATGAGAGTTAATTAGTAAGTGAACAATGTGTCTTTATCGAGTCGTCTATTGTTTCATCCATTATTTGTACTGTTTGATGGGAAAACACAAGCGCGTTCTATATCTGTTGTATTTGGATGCACCTAATTCCATCCCTTCATTATGTAACAGACATTTCAAAAAAGGTTAACAAATCACTTTTTTTATTTCATGTGCCTTTTCAAAAATTCAAATGAGCCCAAGAAGTGTGTAATGAATTGAACTTTACCGCCGCACTGCACTTACAGCCCGGGACCATGGGATTGTATTAGGTAAGGGTTCAGCCATGTTTTTATTCTTATACCGGTCGCTGATAATAAAGCTTTATGAAATACATCCGAGTTGTCCAATATATTAACATCCGACTATTACATGGTGGCAGCGGAAAAGAACGCAGCAATGGTAAGAAAAGAATAAAGAGACTGTAAAACTGATATGCCCTGCAAATAGTGAGAAATCGCCGTTTGAAGCACGACATAGCCGACGCAGTTTCGGAAGTCGAGAAACAAACATGGCGGACAAAATGCCCAAACTAGATTGGGGAGCATGCGATGTGGCTGAAACGTTCAAGTTGTTCAAGCAGAGGTGTGAACTGTATTTCCGAATCAAAAAGATCACAGGCGAAACTGCAGTTGCCCACATTCTCCTGGCTGTAGGGGAAGAAGGACTCAAACGCTATAATACGTGGGACCTGTCGGATGAAGACAGTAAAAAGCCCGAGGTGATTTGGCAACGATTCGAAAGTCAGATAGAGCCAGCAGAGAACTTTCGCATTTGCCGTTTGAAGTTGCACCACTTCCGACAGAATCAGGGGGAAAATATCGATGATTTTGTTAGGCGAGCAAAAGCTCTGGCGCAGAAGTGTGAATTCACTAAAGATGAGCTGAATGATCGCCTAGTTGAACTCATAATAGCAAGTACATCCATTCCAGATTTCCAGAAAGAACTATTGGGGAAACCCAAAGGTTTTAAGCTGGTAGACGCATTGAAATTAGGTCGTAGTTATGAGGCAACAATCAGTAACTTGAATGAACTTCACCAAATGGAAGGAAACGCTAGCACTAGTGTTGACGTTGTGAAATATGTCAAAGGCAGAAAAGCTTGTCCTTACTGTGGACTCGTGCATTATTCCAGCAAACAGAAATGTCCAGCATACGGCTCGACATGCCATGTGTGTGCATGGTAAAGTTAACCACTGGTCAAAACCAAATTTTTTGATAACACGGGTTTTCCAAGAGTAATTGGATCGATCGATGGGACCCATTGTCGTATAGGCAAGCCTCACATCAACGAAAACGTGTATATCAATCGGAAAGGATACCACAGCATTAATGTCATGCTAGTTTGTGATTGGGATATGATCATAAATAACTGTGTGGCACATTTTCCAGGAGGGTCTCATGACGCCTTCGTTCTCCTCAGTTCAGCCCTTGGCCAGGCATTTGAAAACAATCCACCGAATGGTTGGATGTTGGGAGACTCGGGGTATCCTTGCAAGAGGTGGCTTCTGACACCTCTTGCCAATGCCCAAACCAGACAGGAAGGGGCATTCCAGCGGATGCAAATAAGAGCCAGATGCATCATAGAACGTTGCAACGGTCTCCTAAAGCAACGGTTCAGATGCCTCCGCAAGGAGATTCAATACACACCACAAAAGGCAAGCATTATTATTCAGTTCGGCTGCCTGCTCCACAACATTGCTGTCCGGGATAGATTGCCCTTAGTGGAGGATTCAGATGACGATGACGATGATGACGAGGACTCTGATGATGACGCAGGGGATGATGACTTTCCTCCTCGAGACGTGGATGTGAACGGCAATCAAATTTGCCAGCTTGTAATTGAGTTCTGAGTAGAACTCCACTAAAACATCACATTCAGTATCAGTCCAATTGCGAGATCGCTGTCTCTTGGCAATGTTCCCGGCACAGAGTTAATGCATGGAAAAGAAGTTTCGTATGTCGAAAGGGCATTCATATAGTGTATAGGAACCAAAGACACTGAAATTGACACATTTTGCCACGGCCCAATCTCAACACAATAAATCACTCTGCGTCTCGAGTTATTTTTTTAAATTTTTCACCAATGAGGTACACCATACAATCATTTATGAATGGCAGGCCTGTTAAATTTAATGTAATGGCAGAGTAAAAACGAGTTATGAAACGCTTTTAATACGCAGCCTTAAATAGACGTTATATTCTTCCTTTATCATGGTACCTTGAAGGAAGTCTGTTAAAAAGTTTTACAAAACAGGTCCCTGGCGTGCATTTAGGCTGCTGCAACCTGATGAACCACCCGTTCCAGAACACGTTGACGAAGACATCGTTGATTTCGATAACGTTTTTTTCGAAAATGCCGAAGACGATTGTCTTGAATTTATAAATTTAGATGAAGATTTAGACCATGATTTGGCGTAAACCTACCATACCCTGTTAACAATTCTTCTCCTGTGTAGAAATCCAGTGACGAATGGTCAACGTTTCAAGTCTATACATGCTTCCCGAAATTGGTGGCTTGCATTGGAACTAACTTTTTCCCCCTTGTCCGTCATCAAAGGCATTCAAGTGTGTTGGTCAACCATGACTATCTCCTTTGTCCCTCCACCATAGGCCTAGTTTCCCCTTATGACATCACTATTTCGGACACTCAGCTCCCCATTTCTGGAAAGGTGTATAGAAGTATCCCAAGTGAGAGAGATCAGATGCAGTCACATGTCCGTCCTAAGCGATGGGCAAGGACGAACTCGGATAAACACATGACTAATGCACCGATACCTCTCCTTCTTGTGATCGGCTGGGGTGGGTGGGTGGGGGGATCCGCCTAATTCGTTCGCCAAAGGTCCTGCCAACAAATGAAACCCTTTTCTCCAAGGACTCCGCTCTGTCGCCTCTTCTCCGAAGCCCCCCCCCCCCGTCGCTTTCTAACAAACAACTGAGGGCAGGGAATATTGGCCGTACTGACTTTATGACGTCATCTCACTTTGGATATAGAAGTATCCCAAGTGAGAGACATCAGATGCAGTCACACGTCCGTCCTAAGAGATGGGCAGTGACGAACTCTCCCAAGATTTCGATTTCCACCGCTGCTCATCCTGGTACCCACATTCTCTTTTTTGTGTTGAATCCAATATTACACCCAACTCTAAATCCCCAATTCTTTAGGGTGTTCCGGATCAGGGATCCCTCACTCGAAATGCCTCGATACTATCTTACCCTAATGCTGGCATATAAATATATACATGAGTGATCCAACACTCTTGTACGACGCTCTCCTAAAGCTACCTTTCGTGAATTACCAAATGTTTCTAGCGATGGATTCCCAGAAACACCCAAAAATTAAAAGGACCCAACACAAACTATCATTTCAAAATAGAAAGGAAAGACTAGAGCACTCCGCAAATATGCTCGTGATATTCGTGATCTACGTGAACTAATCTTTCCACATCTATGATAAACTAAAACACCAACCGAAAGAAACTAGTCAAGATCTAGGAGAGTTCAAAAGGCTCACCCTGTAGTAAACTCCTAGCACGGAGCTACCCCTGCCAAAATAGTAATTACAATTAGAGAGCCGAGAGATTCCATCTGAGTGGCTCGGGGTCAGCCTGCTAACTGACCTCACAAAGTATACCCCTGACTGAACCTCGTACCTTATCATACATTTTCACCTCCTGGGCGGAACAGAACACTGATGCAAAATACACACCCACACAGAAAAACACAATTCTAAATGTATGTGGGCGGTCGTAACAAAAATATGGTTTTGACCAAACCTAGCAAAGCGGCGGGACAGAGAAAAAAACTGACGTATCCTGGGATGACAAAATCGTATAATTTCTTTATTTTCTACGAGATAAACCGATTAGATCAGATTTTTCAAAATACTGCGACTCTATTCTCTGCCAGCTTGGGTCAGCCGTTCCCTTTGCCATCACCGTGGCTAAGCCGACAGCCTGTGCCATTTTGTTTGATCTAGCATAAAGTTTTGCCGAGCCTTCTGACGACCAGCCAACATGATCCATGATGCCCTCGACCCCAGTAGACTGGTTTAGCCCATGTAGAGAAATGGCACAACCCCCTCTGAGACTGTGTGGCGTTTCTCCCTCATCCATCCCGAGTTTTCCCAAATAGAATTTTAAACGAACGTAAATTGCTTGATATTCGAGTGGCTCGTCCCTCACCGTGTTCTGTTTTACAGGTCTGAAAATGTATCCTCTATTGAGCCTTATGTTCAGTTTGCCAGCTACGTGCAAGTACAGGTTTAAAGCGTAGACTGGGCACAACAATTCCTCCGGATTTCTGAATATAGAAAAAACATTAGGTCTATCCACACGGTGGGTCTTGCCCGATGTATGCTTTATTACGTAACCTATGTAATTTCCTAATTTCCTGCGTTAACATTAATCCCAGATCGTGAGCTCTGTCTCCCCTCAAAAACGTAATTTTCCACAATGCTTGATCTCTGGCAATAAACCTGTCCCTTGGGTCCGAAGTTGAAACCAGGTGTCTATCAATATACTGGGCGATCAGCAACAACTTTGAAATAAACATGGGTTTTGCCTGGGACTGGGACTAGACATGGCCAATACTTTGTTCAACTTTTATTTGTTTTACATACGCTTCTACCCTATCTGACATCACCGGAGCCCATGTCCTCAAAATTTGCTTTGAGTTGAGCTTTCTTATCAACCACTGTAGAGAAAGCTAACCTTTTTATTCACCCACATCCTGGTTTCCGAACCCAAATTTCTGGACACTGTAGAGAATGCACTGCGTCTTACCATGACTATCTTTATGAGCCAGGAAAATGCACATATCATTCGGAGAGCAATCGTCCAGATCCTTCCCCAAATCAGACAAAAAACATTCAAGCTCACGCTCCAATTTAGACTTTTTCACTTGATAGCTTGAATTTCTGTGAGCTTCCATCAGTGCATTCATCTGTAGCCCCAAAAAACCTGGAAGGACTTGAGTCTTCCTCCCCTGCAAAATGATGAGAAAGCGACAAATTTAAACCCTATTTCAGAATTAGCCTGACTGCATACAAATCATGCTCAAGAGGGTAGGGTATGAAACCACGATCAGACCGGACGCATATGGTATCCCTACTTCCCTTCGCACCTAACAAGAACATCACGGCGTTTGCGACCAGACAAGGCCACCCGGACTGGAGAGGGACTAGTCTTGGCACAACCAGAGTGACCCTCAACGGCTTGGCACACTCGTTCAGTAGGAACGATAAGATTGGATGGGCCATCGTAAAAGGCGAGAAATAGTAAAAAAATTCTTCCGCCGATAAGAATTGGGGAAAAAATGTTAACACCTTGTGACCCTGGTAGTGGCCATGGGGAATTGTGAGGGAGTGGCACCCCTTCCTTCGTTCGCGCAACGTTGGAGTCCAGGGCCATTAGTGTCGTGTCAAGATGAGTCAGGAGTAATTGGAGTTAAGACGATCTTTATGAAGAAATATATTATTGATTCTCAAGAGCTTGAAGGTAAGAACGAGAGAGAGACCAATTCCGGAAGGGTCGTGGTGGGCCTCTAAGACACTAACAGCACAATTAGATCGAACGAGCGAGGACCAAACTTGGCTTCCAGGATCTGCCAACATTTTTTAGCCACTTTGTCAAACGCCTTGATGGCTCATCCGCCTGATTTTGATCGGATGGGATGTATATTAATTTTACCTCACAATTCAATTTTGAAACTATACCAAACAGCTGCCTCTTCAAACCCACCAAGTTTAGATCCTCCCCCTTGGTTTTCCCATGATTTAATTACAGCTTGGTTGTCCACTTTTATATCTACCCTTTTATTTCTGACCTTGTCCCCAACCGCTCGCAACGTATTAATCACTGCTTGAGCCTCCTTCAAGTGGATTGGTGTATTGTCATTTGGGGCCCAGAAGTCCATTATGACCTCTACCGCCCCTAAAACAGCACCCCAGGCAAAACCACTGGAGTCTGTGGATATCGTCAGCTCCGTGTGCCTTTTCTCCCTCCACTTCACGCAATTCGTATAGTCATCCAGGAAACGCCAGAACTGAATTTCATCTTTAGGTGCCCCAGAAATAGATATAAAAGGGCTGTTCGTCACTGCTCGTCCCACCTCTTTGGCCATGACTCTTATGAACAACTTAGCAACAGGTATACACAAAATAAATGATACACATTTCCCATAAGCTTCTGCAGTGACTTCACGTACACCTTATCTTGATTCAAGATTTCTTCCCTCAGCAATTTGAAGCGCAATTTTTTATCCTCGGGAATTTCAAAGAATCTGCTATCTGTGTGAACTATAAAACCCAGAAATATTAAGGTAGCAGGAAGGGGTGGGCGTTTGTGGTTTCTGAGTGTGAGGGGTATAGTGGTGTCTGTTGACTGTGCTTTAAGAGAGACTGGCATCATGTGGTTTCAGTATGAGGTCTTTCATTGTAGCAGTGCGAAAATGTAAGCAATTTTGGTTAGGTCCATCATAACAAAGAGTGACTCAGCCACTCTCTTGATTACAGCGGCCGCCTCAGCGCCACAACCGGGGCCTAATGGTATCAGGCTAAGAAGCTTCGCGCGATATGCACCATTCTGGGAAAACTCAATGTGGAAATATACTCATTAGCAAAATCTATTCTTAGCTCCAGCTCGAGGTAATCTAGCTCAGTGTTTCTTCGGCCCAGATACATTGTGGTGGAAAACGTCTAGGTCTAGTACAATGAACGCCTGGCTTGTGTCAGACTAATAAGTGAAGAAGGTCTGGCTGCGCGAGACTACTGTGATAAAAATGATCATTGCAGAGACTTTGTGACGTAAGCAAATACTTTTCACAATTAAAAATGCTCTCAAAAGACGATAAGGAATGATTATTTATCAACATTTCCTGAACTACCTTCTAATTATCACTTTACATAAATAGGTTGGCGTTAGGTCGCGTGCTTTTCTTTCCTCCTTTTCTGACAATATACAGCAAAATAGTTACAACCCCATAATCGTGCTATAAGTCCATAATAAAGCCACGGTGACCAGTTATAAATGTTTCGCCAGTTTCGCTATTTTGCCGCTACGCGGCGCGTTGGGTCCTTGCGTCCAGATTTTTCATTTCTACGCTGGGATACCAAAGTGATTTAATCGTTTCAGTTGTGAAACCCAGCGCAGTTTATAGCGTCGCTGCATGGAAATATATAGAGAGGCCAGTCCTCTGAACCCTTGAAGCCTCTCTATTGCCATTGGTCCCAAGAAACGATCATCCAGATACTGTGTAGTGACCATGCCCTTCAGACGAAGGAAGCTGGTGACTTGCATCCCAATAGTCTGGTATATGAAAGGGCTAGCTGACCAACCAAATGGTAAGCATGTGTATCGCATGTACCAGCCCCCAAATTGTAACCCGAAAAAGGTTCTTGATTCTTCGGATAGCGACACGCGCAAGTAGGCAGATTTCTCATCTGACGAGGCTACTAAATTACCTGGTTCAAGAAGACCAGGGATGTGTGATAGACCTTCCAATGAAAACGGTTGTTTCTTAATGAATGCGTTCAAAAAACGTTCGTCATGACACAACCTGGCTTTCCTGGATCCCTTTACCATTAAAAGCGGCATAACCAAATGAGGGGGGGGGGGGGCATTCCCCCACTCTTCCAATCAATCCAATTAAACCATTTTTCAGACACTCTTCCAAATGTTTTGCTATTTCTTCGGCACAAGGTTCACAGCTAAGCAACCACGTGGGTACCATTCAACATCCCCTTGATGTGACAAAAAAATCCTGAACCTTTATCCCATTTGCTAGCCAGTCGCGGACCCGCCCGGAGCTTTCGTCCTTCACCGTACCGAGAAGCTCCTGCCAATTTTGTAACCCATTATGCAATTGCCCGGCTACGAAATTCTTATCATCCCTCAAAACTAAACCTTGTAATAATAATTCCCAGTCCACATCCATATCTGTTCTCCAGATCTTGGCTAGAGATGGAATTTCAGATTAATTAATCCTGGAACATTTTTCATAGATAATGCCTAAACTTAAACTCCAATTCCCACGAATGGATCTTCTGGTTCCGCTCCTTTAATGACAACAACAACAACAACAACAACAACAACAATAATTACTCAAACCCGCGTTTTTTGTTCAACTTAATCTCATTAAACCGCTCGATATCATTCCTTTTAATTACTTTTTGACCGGACTGACCATCCGCCGGGATGTTAGGGCAGGAAGCAGCTGAGTGATCGGGACTTTTACAGACGAAACATAATCTCGGACCGCCCTGCTGATAGGGGGAGGATCTAAATCCCCTAAAAGGCCTCCCCGTGCCCCTAAGTTGAAATCTTTGGTAGTTGGGCCAATAATTACCCCCTGTTGAAAAGCTGGGGCCAAGTATGGAGGCTTAGTAGACTCCTCAGCAGGATCTTCCACCTTTTCTTTCTTTTCGAGTTTCTTCCAAGCATCCAAAGCAGTTTGGTTTTTTTTCGCTGCCTCCGTCTCTACTAGTTTTATCACTAGCCCCTGAAGGAGACCATCTTTTTCATTGCCATACAGGCTTTTAGTGTGGATTTAAAAGTGTCCCACTGCTGTAGCACAATCATAAGGCAGGCGGTATTTTCACCACGCCACCACAGGCACCACGCGACCACCACGCCACCACGCGAACAGGCGGAGCGATCATAATGACGATATCAAAATAGCGGTCGATTCATTGGATCATGGTTTCTTGGAACAATTATAGATGGCGTTGGCTGCTATCCTAGCTTCTCTGATGCCCGTTCTTGGGATTATTGGAATAAAGGCCTACGCCAACTACGGAAATACGTACTGAATTACCGTTCAGTAACTAGACCTACTCCAACTGACGACTGACCTGCAAAAACCATACGAGTACGAGTGGGTTATATAGTCTCCCTTTAAAGGGGTGGCCGTTCGTTTGGGTGGGGTGGGTTGGGGGGGGGGGGGGGGAGGAGTTAGATTTATCACTCACTCGAACACGTGTGCATAGTTTCAACATACTGTTGTGTGCGAGACCCTTATTGGCGACTTTGTGTAACTTTATCTTGCCTACCTAGCTGTTGCCTATAGTTTCCCATTAAATGGGGACTATGCAGGAGCAGGGGGTCAAATTGGCCAACTTTAGCTGACTTATAAACAGAGTAAGGGCATTAGGTCTTATTTGATTCATCACTGAATGTATCCCTGTTACAGGCGTGACTAGGTTAGGACAAACTGTGAGAGGTGAGAGACTCACTGGCTACTTTGTGTAACTTTATGTTGCCTACCAAGATGCTGCCTATAGTGCCCCTTTAATGGACAAGTCTCTGTACAACACGAATTCGCAATAATAGGTCTCCGATCTGTAATTTCTCCGCAGTGACAGTATTGTGATAACAATAATGGTGTGATAAGATCTCTCATGACGAACGGTTGGACACGGATGTGTAGCGGCTTAATAATAGCCCTGCTTTTTGCGAATGCCATCAACAAGTAATAAATACTCGTAAATTCCGTCAGGCAACAACGCAGTATACCAACATGCCATCTATAATTGGTAGGTGTAACCACAACTCTCAAGTGTCTGTGGTCTGATGGTCTGTTTTGATATCGTCATTATGATCGCTCCGCCTGTTCGCGTGGTGGCGTGGTGGTCGCGTGGTGCCCGTGGTGGCGTGGTGCAAATACCGCCTGCCCAATCATAAAGGGTTTCCATCGCTGCTACGAGCACGCCGTTAGATGTGGTGGATCTGGATGCCAATGTTCTCACCTGCGAAAGGGCTAGATCCACATTCGCTTTCTCCTGCGTTTGACGCATCTTCTTCAGCTCGTACCGTCATTAAAAATCCGTTATCATGACTGTCCCTCTCGGCAGGTTACTTCTATTTTCCCTTTCATGAAAGTAATTTATCATAAATCATAGTATTCTATGCACAACAGTCCTTCGTTAGTACTTAACCCGTCATGAAAGTCCGTTATCATGACGCCCTTCTTCCTCCAAATCGATGTTCATACTTACCCAGCCCCGTAGTACCCCCATATACTCATGCCCTCATGTACTAGAGCAAAAACCGGTCAACACCCGACTTCACTCATTCTTTGTACCTCGGAATGCATGTACATAATCACATTACACAGAGCGTTGACCCGAGACATCTGGCCTGGTTGGCTTCTAACAAACAACTGAGGGCAGAGAATATTGGCCGTACTGACTTTACGACGTCATCTCACTTTGGATCCTGAACAAAATAGAATTCATGAAAACAGGTGTCATCAGTTTTTCAGGGATAGTAGTCCTTGGGCTGATAGTCCGTGTAACAATAGCCCGCATTGCTAAATGTTTTGGTTAGGGTTAGCGGTACAATAGATCATGCTGCTTAATTGGTCAAATACAATGCTACCGGACTATGACTCCAGGGGGACTATATCCGCTGTCACACCGGCACGTCTTAACGACAGTATCACAGAAGTTGATGAAGTCTTTATTGTTTGGGACCCCGTCCGTCTCCAAGGTGTGGACGGCAACCAACGTTGCGTTTAGAAGAAACTGCTTACAATTTTGGTCTTTTGTGCATTTAAAGAACTAATTGACAGACAACATCTCTTTGGTCAGCGACTGGTAGTTATTGCCTGGTTTTATTCCACAAAACAGTTTTCTTCTACCAAACTAGGTTTTCATTTAAGAAGCATGTGTTTCATTTTTAAAAACATAGTTTTCTTGCAAGAAACTTGGTTTTTGATCAAGAAAACGTGGTTTTTATAATAAACCCAGGCGCGGATCCAAGGGGGGGGCGCACCCGGCGCACGCCCCCCCCCTTAATTCCGGCACGGTGTAAAAAAACACTGAAAATGGGGTGGGAGTGGTGCTTAATATTTGAAGATCAGATGCCAGGAAATCGCATATATGGAGTCTTATCTTTAAAATTTTCCAGACCCCCCCCCGCCGTCGCTTCGCGCCTGCAGCGCTCGCAATACAGGCTTCGCCCTCATAGTGCGCCCCCCCTTTCGAAATATCCTGGATCCGCCCCTGAAACCTATGCTTCTTCCATAAAAACCTAGTTTCATGGAATAAAGCGTGGTTTTCTTCCATGAAACTACGTTTTAAAGAAGAACAGGTTTTTTATTGAAAACTAGGTTTTCTTAACTATTGTACACACGGCTTGCCATACATGTATCTGTCTTTTAAAGTCCAAAGTTTTATTCTTTTCCTTGATACAATTTTGTATAATTCTGTTTGTAAGTGGTTTCATACTGACTGTTGAGTTCGTCTTGATGTCCATAGATCCAAGTTGCTCACTGGCAGAAAGGACACTTGCTCTTAGCATTCTGGATTTAGTTGTCCTTTCATGGCATGCATATTTTGCATGCCCGATTTCAACTTAAGGGTAACCACCATTTTGGCCAGAACCTGAAATCCTTAAGCAATTAGAACTAACGAAGAAACGATGTGAAATCCCATTTTAGGTTTGGGAGTCTGTTCATTGTTTTCCAGTGATCAGTCTCTCAGATTTTAAATGGGCATTCACTTCTTTAAGAAGAAGTTCTTATAACTTTAGGACTTTTGACCCCCTGGTGGCAAAGTCAAGAATCAGATCGGACCGAAATTTGGTGTCAGAGGTCACCTGAAATTGGGGGGGGGGGTCCGGTGTACAAAGTTTCAAGTTCATAGTCCAATCGGGTGAGAAACATGCCACTGTTTTTGAAACAGAATACAGACGACGGACACTACAGTGAGCCCAAAAAGTGACGTCAGGTCAACAGTGATGTCGGGCCTGACATCATTCAGTGAATATCAACCTAACATCCACGTGAAAGATGTAAGAATGATGCCCGCCTGACATTCACACATTTTGCCTGTTTACCATGCTTTTTCTTCATCCGGCCGTCTTGCAATGAACAAATCTGCATCCTCCCATCAGAGCTCGCATCCTGCAATGGCACACCCTGGTGCATCAGGTCAAAGACAATGGAAAATACAGTGTTGTTGACGTTAACCCTTTCAGTGCTATGCATCTTGTACCCTATAGTGCTAGAGCCAAATTAGGCTTTTTGGAAGCTTTTAGGAAATAAATTACTGTTCCAAAACCAAGAAAGATACCGGAGAAAAAACCATGGAGGGAACTTGATAGCCTTTTACATTTTTTCTTCACTTTCGGGGTCAGATGGTCATGTGACCTGGTGGCGACCATCTTGTATTTCACTTTTATGTGAAAATGTTCGATAAAACATTACTGAAACTGTATTTCTTAGTTTTTCTTTCTGTTTTTTATATATTGATTGCACTAGTACTGTCTCCTCCACAATCCTGAAAAACAATTTGAGAAATTTTAATTTTTGTTTTTGAAAAGTGATTTTATTTGAAAAGGTCCAAATGTGAAAATGTTCACATTAAAGTACCTTTCGTAACTATGCCAGAAAGGACAAAAAAATAGAACTGGAAAGATCGTCAAATCACTCCAAAAGCAAACCAATAGTTAGGTTGTTGTTGTTTTGTTGTTTTTTTGAACATTTTTATTTATTCTTGAAATAGAGCCTACAGATCTCCCGGCCTCTAGGAGTTAGCAATACTATAACATAATGACATTTACAGTAAATTTTACATGTTGATCTTAAAATATCATATTGATAGATATCTGGTTTGATTCTACCAACCGAATTGGTTTGTAAACCTTGGTCTCCTAAGTTGCCTTTCAGATGGCAGTCATGTAGTTCTGTATTTTTAAACTAGTTTTATGCGGGCACGGCACCGCCGTACCCACGCATTTCAATGACACGATATTGGTACCGGCACTGCCATACCTACGCACTGAAAGGGTTAAAATCAATTGAGGCAACACTCTTATATCATTTACATCATCAAATTCTGACGTCATCGCTGATCTCGACGTTCCATGACGCCAAGATGTCATGACATTAAAGGCTTTCCTTCACAAAACCTACGTAGAATCTATATAGAAATTCCTTTACAAAATCTGTACAGAAAATTTCCTATACAGAATCTCTAGATTTTATATAGAATCTATAACAACAATTTCTTTATAGATTTTTTAACAGAAATTGTTGCCTGTGTGTGGTAACCGTAGTGGACAGAACCTTGCTGACACTGCCGGAGTCCCAACACTGCAGAGGGCAGAGTAACAAATTTGAACGGCTCAGGTTGAACAGCACCTTGTGACAGCCACTTCAAATTGCTCACATTTTGGGGTCTGATTTGCTACACATGAGCATGAAGAGGAAGGAAAAATTGAATGTTTACATAATCTCAGATAGCATGGTAAAAAAAAACATGTCAAGCGCTTAATTTGCCAGTGATAAAATGAGCTGGGGAACAAATTCTGGACTACTACCAGGATAACAATACATTACTCGGACGTCTAGTCAACTAACAATAGATGGTCGAATTTGAGTATTATTTTCCTGAATTTAAAAAAGGTTTGACAAGACGTACTCCTATGACAACAAAATGGTCACATTATGCAATAAAAACTAAACTACAAAACCCTACATGAACAAACTGTACAAAATACACAAAATAACTGCATTTTCTTCTAATGAACCGATTAATATAACAGAATGACATTAAATGCATGATACACAATGAATCCAGACATATTTCATGAAGTCTAGCATAGACATTTTGAATAAGGTCAATTATATCACGGACTCCGGAGTTTTTGAGAGAAACCCCCCCCCCCCCACGAAATTTACCCGCTTACAGCAGTAACATGTGTTCTTTCTTTCTCAACTAACATGTTTTACTTAGCCTATTTTCAAGAGGCTGTCTCCAAATTATTGAGCATTATCATAACAGAAGCACCTACTAATAATACAACAAAAGGTCAAAAAGTACATTTTACACAAGTAGAGTTTCAATGCTGATTTCGGCACGTTGCAGCACAACTTATACACTTCACTGTCTCCAAACTTGAACAAAGCTTGGCAACAAGATGCTTTCTTAATGTTTTAAAGGGCTAGGCCATTCGTGTTCAGTGCATTTTCATATGCCACAGGTAAAAACAATGAAAAGGCCAGGGGCCATTGTGCTCACCGTATGGACATTTGGTGGTTAGGAATTCATCCCGGTTAAGAAACATGCGACATGTATATTATATAGGTCAAATCAAAATCAGTATGACATGTGATGTATACTACAGTTAACATATTATCGAAAAATGTCACTAATAAGCAAGATATTGCACGTTTTACCTTTTCAGTTTTGGCCCCCAGGTGGCCAAGTCGAGAATCAGATCAAACCGAATTTGCGAGTCGGAATTAATCTGACATAGGGGATAATGTGTACCATGCATAATCTCAGAAGCAAGATATTGCACTTTTAACCTTTTCAGTTTTAGCCCCCTGGTGGCCAAGTCGAAAATCAGATCAAACCAAAATTTTGGCATCTGACATAGGGGATCATGTGTACCAAGTTTCCAGTTCATAGCTTAAGTGCTTAAGAAACATGCCATAGTTACACTCAAACAGTTGACCTCTGTGACCTTGAAAAGTAGGTCAAATCAATAACCCGCAGGATATATGATGTATCCTTACTCGGAGTACCTACCATAAAAATATTATCGAAAAAAAGTCACTTATAAGCAAGTTACTGCACTGTTTATCTTTGTTAGTTTTGGCCCACTGGTGGTCAAGTTGAGAATCAGATCGGACTGAAATTCGGTGTGAGACTGAGAGGTTATATGATGTCGGGAATCATATGTACCAAATTTCAAGTACATAGCTTCAGCGGTTAAGAAACATGTCATAGTTGCACTCAAATGGCCAATTTATGCCATCTGACCTCTATGACCTTGAAAATAAGGTCAAATCAAAAGCCCGTGTGATATGTGATGTATCCTTACTAGGAGAACCTACCATGAAAATTTTATTGAAAACGAGTTACTTATAAGAGAGATATCACACTTTTTAGGTTTTCCACTTTTGGCCCCCTGGTAGCCAAGACAAGAATCAGATCGGACCAAAATTCAGTGTCACAGGTCACCTGACTGGGGGGGGGGGGTCCTATGTACAAAGTTTCAAGTTCATAGCTCAAGCGGTTGAGAAATGTGCCTCTGTTTTTGAAAAAGGAAACAGACGACAGACACTGCGGTATTGTATAGACTCCTCTGCGGTGAGCCAAAAATAAATATTGCCATAGTGCAAGCTGATTCACTGAAACTTGACACTAGAATATCAGTCCACAGAATGGCATTGTTATAATTTATATTCAATATATATATACACAATTTGGAATTTTCAAAATCATGTTCAATTTTAAAATATTTCAACAAATGACGAGCCCACAAGTATGGAGGAAAATGTGAGTGGCTGAAATAACGTCTCTGCCTCTTGATAATTTGACATGACTGAGGCTATAGAGGTTCTTCACTGACGTCACATGATGACGTTACAAATTGTTTTGCACTGCCATATTGGCCGTCACACGTGGTCACGATGTAAAGGAAATGCATTGGCACGTGACGTCACGTGGAGAACATCTAGAGTTGCCCCGTTGAAAACCAAGACATGAGAAAACCTGGTTTATGCAGTAATAACTGTAGGACTTTAAAGCAAATACACGAATAACATGAATAAATAAATGACAGTACTGGTATATATACATATATTGGCAGGTTGAGATCAACATACAATGTACAAGACTTTCATATATTCATCAACTTTAAGAATACCAATACGAGTTGGGGTTCCATTCCTATTCTAGTTTACTGATGCTCTCCAAAAATATTAGCGCTAGGTGACAAAAATCCAATGGCAGAATAATCTCTGTCCATTAATGCACAAGTCTAACATTTAGAGTCATGCCGTACCGACTGACAGGCACACGGAATTCAATGGATTTAGTTCAGGGATACGTCTTACATTTTGGCGAAAAAAATACCATAATAATCATTCCCCATGTTTTACAATTCAACAAGGTTGCGGTCTGCATATGATCAAAATGCATACTGAAAACGTAAAACGGACATACACTACATGTTGGTTGTGCTGTTCGCCCCTAGGGCGAAATGTCTGGATTGGCTGTAAGTTAACTACCCAATTCAGACGACTCGCTTAAGCACTAATAGCACCAATCAATTAGGGGCCGCCTCAGGCCAGAGGAAAGGGGCCAATTGTGCCTGGATGACACCGTACAATAATTAAGGATAATGATGACAATACCGTATTTTGATTCAGGGTTTAGATGGAACATCTCTTGCTGTGGTTTATTTTGATGGTGTCTGCGGCTGAACCAACTGTGCCACCAACCAAATGTGGCACAATACGTGCATTAGGAGTCAGTCCAGATGGGCCACCTCCAGATTTGCTTTGTTTTTTTAAAGTAACTTCCACCAAGCCACCCAAGCCACCAAGCAAATGTAGTACATACATACATATTGAAACTTATAGAGTGCAATATCCAGACAGTCTGTCATCTCAAAGTGCTTTACATACATAAGTGTCCCGCCATACAAAATGAGTTGCATGTCGCTCCAAGCTTGACAGGTTGAGACAGACTGGTTGTTCATTTCACTATTGTCTGCCTTTTGTGAAATCTGAGTATATCAATTTCTTCTATTATGTCCAGGTGTCATTTTAGGCTCATCTTCTGTGCGACATGCGACTCAATTTGCCGTGGTGGGTCACATTTAGTGAATGAAGGCCCTCCCAAAAGGATGGATTGTGAAAAGGAGGACTGCAAATTGAGTAACCAGAACCAGAACCAGGATAATAATTGACAACAACACACACATTTCGATTCGGGCCAAGTTGGCCATATCCAGATTTGCTTTTTTGAAAGTTTTTTGCCGCCGAGCCACCCATACCACCTGAACCGCAAACCCAAATGTAGAAAGGATAATAATGATGACAATACATATTTGAAGTCGGACCAGATGGGCCAACTCGAGCATGGTTTTGTTTTTATGCAGCGGCACCACCCAATCATACTTATACTACCAATACTTGGATGTATATTGGTGGCCAATATAGACACTTTGCCGATAACAAGAGCACACTGAACCAACATGCATACACATATAATGGCAACATTGTATAAAGATGCAAGAATCCAGATAACCTGGTTGTAAATTTCTTCTCCAACAATTATAGAAGACACTGAAAATGATTACAAAGTGGTTTCATCTAGAACTGGCAAGAATTCATCCCCAATTCATTAGAAATTAATATGAATAGCCAAATTTGCTGAGACTTTTATGTGCCTGTGGTTGACAGACGTAAGAGTCATGGTGTGCTCAACAGGAGTCATGAATTAAGACAGGTAGTGTAGAGAAAATCCAAGGTAGTTGATTGTGAAAGACTGCACCTGAACATGTGTTCTCTCACACAAAACCATCTATGCAAGTTTCAATGCGTGTCTCGCACTGCCCCTCCTTCCTCTAATGTCACATACAGTGACACCACAAGAATGTTTAATCTTTGCGGTGACTTGTCAATTACTGTGACAATATTGATGCAGGGTACAGAACAGTTATGATAGGATGTCGATATCTTTTGGCCCTATAACTTGTACTGTGTCGCTATCTTGATGAACATAACTTGAAATGTGATCATACGTGTTGACATGACTTGAGGGGTAATAACTTGTGGATCCTGTTTTTGTAGCTTTACCACAAGGTCATGCTGTAATTAAGTGCCTCATACACTCGAGGGGGCATACAAGACACATGTTGAGAGTTGCATTTACCACTCTCCAAAACCTTTTTCCTTGGCTTTCAAGCTATGGCTGAGGTCGATGAGATTACTGTTACCGCCAAACTCTTCCGGGCATTTAATTTTCGCGGATTTTACGAGAGAACTTGTTTCTTGAGGGAAAAATATTTTTTGATTATAAAAACTTAAAGAAATTTCGTAATCTGCCAAAATAAAAATTATGAATTGTTTGTTTTGGGGGGGGGGAAATTCCGCAATTAATAAAGTGGAGCAATAATTTGCCTGTTTACAGTAGTTTTGTGCTTTTCTGTCTTGGAAGCAGAGTGCAAGTACTGATATAGACATTGCCATGATTTTATGGTTGAGGCTGAATTGGGGTACCAAGAGCAAGGATAGAAATAAAAGACACTGCCGATTGCGGGAATGGTAATTGTTAGCATCAGCTTTAGATCTTTATTTCACCTCAGCTCATACTTCTTGGTAACTGACTCCACCCTCACTGATGCTCACAGGCCTAGCAGTCACTCCAGGGTTACTGACAAATCAGCAATCAGCTCTGTGTGAATGGCAAACCCTGGAACACACTAAACCAAGATGGAGAAATTAATCATATTTTCAATGTAAACGACCGCACCATAAAGATTTGATAATAATTCGAGGTAGAAAAATCCCATTTTTATATCATGCCAGAGTACATTTCAAACTTTAAGGAGTCCTAGTCGAACAGGAATCTATGAGTTTACCTGTAAATGCATAAGACAGAATACTACAATGACTACAATGGGCTCTTGCTCATAGTGGCTTCTCGAATGTATTCACACTGCTAAGCCCTGTGATGTTCCGCCCTAATGAAGTGCTCCGCCGAATATTATCCGAGTGATCAGATCGTGATGGCGAATCGCTCAACGAACTTGACGGACTTCCTGTTGGTCGATTTTCCACCGGCCGCCATTTTTGTTGAACTCCGCTACTGCTTCGGTAATCAATGTTATACTGGAAATACAGAGAGCCAACATTGAGTTTTACAAATCCTAGGTGTTGTTCAAATTTGTTCATTGTCACATTAGATTCAACTGACAGAGTGTTTCAATGTAGTGCCAGTTCAAAAAATTCCAAGAAAATCATTTTTGTTCTTAAGTCATAACGGTGTACAAACAAGCCTGCTAGCCTTACACTTCCAGCAAGCTTTACAATGCCTTTTCTTACTAATGATCAATAAATGTTTATGTATGACTGTTGAACAAGAATTTCATATAAGAGTTCAGAAGGTGTAACACATCCCGGGGCCTTTTTTGCCGACTTGATAAATAGGCCTCTCGCTATAGTTATATCTCATCAATCCTGGGATGGCAAAACTCATTATAGTTTTTCAGCTCTTCTGCGGACAAGCCCATTACAATGGATAAGCCACAAAAACCAGAAAGTGAGTGAAAACAAGGAAGACTGCCCACTTGTGTGGTTGGCAGTCTTATTAACACCCAAAACTGAACAGCCTTGCATCAATAGTTATGGAGATATACTCCGGAAACCAATAACGGTATATTTTTACGCCATTTGTCCTCTGTGACCTTGAAAAGTAGGTCATTGCCACTCCGGAGAGATTTTTAGCCAATCAGATCATAGGTACTTGGAATGAGGGTCAAAATAGTGACACAATGTGTATTGTACATGATAAACTGAATGACATGTCAATCTTCAGCAAATTTGGATTGGGTATAAGATGGCACCTGGAATTATTTTTGGCAGTGCTTGCTCCCGGATATCCAGGAATTCCTGAAAAACTCTCACCTATGATGCAACCCATCATTCAAAACTCCACCACAGTTTTAACCTATATGCATCTAAGATTTTCTTTACCGCTTTCCCGATCAGTGGGAATTTCATGACTTGGAAGGGTCAAATGCCACCTTAAAGCTTCAGCCTTGGTTGAATATTATGTTGCCTGTGCCGGTGCAATTTCTATGTCATACAAATCATGACGTAACGCAAATCAACACCACCACATGTCCAGAAAAGGTGTTCATTACATTCTTGGTTCATTTGACTGCGCTGTTGACCTGGCTAACATTGCTTTCAAGACATCAAGACCCTCGAAAAACATTTCTGCAACTTGCAACTTGAAAAAAATATGTTTCTTCAGCAGTACTCACCTTTGTAGCACATATAAAGCACGTCGTGACCACCTTGGCGATGGCATTCATTAGGTTTTTCGTCTCCTGGATCGCACTGTCGACCTTATTAAACGTGGCCGTCTTCCCAAATGTGGGTGACTTGAGGGTGAACTGCAGATGCTGACAGTAGGCGGGGATCTTATCAAGGTATGTCATCAACTCGGTCTTCAATGTCCCAGGTGGCACCTGAAATCAAATCTTAAGGGTAAGTAGAGCAAAATATAAGAGAAAAGTGATAATGATGCAAGGAAAGGTGGACAAGAGAAACAAAAAGCGTGGCATATGCCGCTGTTCTGGCGATCAAAGAATTGACAAGATGACAATAAGATAACTATGCCAGTGGTTAATTACTTTTGAAGAGTGTGTGAGGTTAATTACTTTTGAAGACTGTGTGTATTGTCCGTGCGAGTACTATCAAGAGGGAATTGTGGGTCTGTGTTAGCTGTACAGGAAAATCAGAGGCTACGAAAGGAAGAGTAGTTGTGATGCAAGTGTTTTCAGTCGTCCTCTGGTGACCACCAATGTACCGCAAAAGTTGGAGATTAGCCAGCTATCAAGCAGAAAACAAAGTTGAAAATGGCTGATGATGGAAAGGAAACACTCTAATAATTGACAGAAACAGATCTCAAGACGGCAGCTGAAACCTTTCCCTAGTCACTCCCAATGAGCAAAAGAATCAGACTGCTCAAGCGAGGCGTTTCTCAGATAATTGACCGAAAGTAGAAAGTTCACGACACCGATGACACCAACACCGATGCACGGGCTACAACATAAGACGGCGATTTTTGTCAGGGGCTTAAAAAACAAGAGGCCCATGGGTCTGGTGCTCAGCTGAATGTAGAGATGCTCACTTTTCTTTCCTGGGGCAGTTTATATGAATATTTCGCCACAAAACTGAGCTAAAAATGGTTTCCAAGATGGCCGCATGCCAAAATTAAAATAAGCAAGGAGCTTTGCTTGGTCCAGCTGATTGTACAATGAAGTTGAGGGTTGTTACGGAGGGTAAATCTTACTAGCATATTTGCTTTTTGCCCCCTGGTGAGCTGAATTTCAGTTGAATCGCACAGAATTTTCTGTCAGCAGCAGATCTTGGGCTTTTCTTCACAACGACCAGATTAGAAGTACCCAGGGCCTACGGTTACAAAATGCCTTATTTGTCCACGGACGGATGGAAGGACGGACAATACTCGAATAGCTATTTGACAGGTATAATACTTTGATACTTTACCCTTTGTGCAAACTCCTTGACCGTCCTGAACAGTTTGGTCCCCTCCTCCGCAAAGTACTCTGCCTGTGTGAACAAATCCTGTGTTGTCTTTAGCGGCCCCTCGCCACGCGTGAACAAGTACATCGAGAAGGCCATACTCGACATATTCTTCGCACGTTTGACGATGTCATTGTTGTGCTCTTCCCACTTTTCTGTTTCGGCGTCCATTTCCGAGGTGATGAGTTTCATCTCCAACCCCAGTTTTGCGATTTTTGCTTGCTCCTGTGATAAAAGCATTGATATATTAAAAGGCTTTTCCATTTTCGAACAGAAAATCTCAGCCTGTACAAACTATTCTAAAAACAAAATTGATGTTAGATGTGCACAGCTATAGCAGGTTTCTATTTAATTTCATTTATTGCCCAATGATCACAACTTCAGCAACCTTGGGTGTACCTTTGAAAAGTTCATCTCAACCCTGCGCCCCTTGACAACAGAGCATTTTGTTAAACTTAACCACAAACTTTCTGTTGGTATGTACATATTACCCGGTTATGGACAATTAATTGGGTTTCACACATTTCCAAAGCTGGGCCACAGACCATAAGAATTGAAATTGCAGTAAGTCTTTAAGCCTGTTATCTGGCTGAAGTAAACTTCATGATGCTGGTGAAAGGAATACATTGAAGGAACAACCTAAAAATTACATCTTACAAAATATGACATTTTACTCTTGTTATTTTTACTATTGGCGAAGGGGGGGATCAAGCATAGGAGCTGCTGTGGTGTAGTGCCTCGAACTCTCGATGGAGTGGTCAAAACGTCACTAGTTCGATCTCCACAGTCTACGCGAGACTCTAGGCAGGTCTCTTTGTCTAACTTGCCTTACTCCACCCAGGTATAAATGAATACCCGTCAGAAGTGCTCAGATTGTAGCGCTGATTGAGCAGCACATCTGAGATATACTAAAAGGCTTCAGGACAGATCAGTGTTGAAGTGTTAAGTGTGATGGTAAACCTATTGTAGTTGATATTAAAGGGGATGATAACCTATTGTAGTTGATATTAAAGGGGATGATAACCTATTGTAGTTGATATTAAATGGGATGATAACCTATTTAGTTGATATTAAATGGGATGATAACCTATTGTAGTTGATATTAAAGGGGATGATAACCTATTGTAGTTGATATTAAAGGGGATGATAACCTATTGTAGTTGATATTAAAGGGGATGATAACCTATTGTAGTTGATATTAAAGGGGATGATAACCTATTGTACTTGATATTAAATGGGATGATAACCTATTGTAGTTGATATTAAAGGGGATGATAACCTATTGTAGTTGATATTAAAGGGGATGATAACCTATTGTAGTTGATATTAAAGGGGATGATAACCTATTGTAGTTGATATTAAAGGGGATGATAACCTATTGTAGTTGATATTAAATGGGATGATAACCTATTGTAGTTGAATTTAAAGGGGATGATAACCTATTGTAGTTGATATTAAATGGGATGATAACCTATTGTAGTTGATATTAAAGGGGATGATAACCTATTGTAGTTGATATTAAAGGGGATGATAACCTATTGTAGTTGATATTAAAGGGGATGATAACCTATTGTAGTTGATATTAAATGGGATGATAACCTATTGTAGTTGATATTAAAGGGGATGATAACCTATTGTAGCTGATATTAAAGGGGATGATAACCTATTGTAGTTGATATTAAAGGGGATTTTGCATGACCAATTTTTACATTTTCGCCGGCTGTGAAAATGAACCTTCTCATCTCCTGTTTATAAGTCTAGCGCAGATGAGATAGCAAATTATGGCCCGATGAACACGCATCAAAAGGGCCTGTAATACAATATGATAGGGTTTCATTCAGAAACTCGTGTTTGATGATGGATCAATTGCCATGATAACAACTGAGGCACAGTGAGGACATTGTATTGTTCTTACGAAGTTCATTTTAAACTATAAACCGAAAGCTTTATCTTTTAAACATTAACAAATGACCTTTTTTCTTTCATTGAACTCAGCCATGCTACATGTTGGGGCAGTTCAGACTTAGAGGAGGAGTGTTACGAGAAACTGCCAAGGGAGGCTGGATACAACAGATAATGTCGAAACCAATGCAT
This sequence comes from Lineus longissimus, assembly GCF_910592395.1. Lineage (NCBI taxonomy): Eukaryota > Metazoa > Nemertea > Pilidiophora > Heteronemertea > Lineidae > Lineus > Lineus longissimus. The sequence continues at coordinate 6,131,070 of NC_088322.1, forward strand.
TGTGTCCAAACTTTCATAATTTTGATGTGCAAAACACCCGATTATGTTGAAATCAATGCATAATCTCATACCTCAAGTGAGATTCCGTGAATATGATTGGCTGATACACGTCACGTGACCGTGTGGTATTCGCAATGTTGCCCGCTCCAGCCGGTCGACATTTTGCCATGTCTCCCGGTGAGTCGACATTCGGCATGTTACAATCCGTGGCCGGCAATATTTATATGATAAGCCAAGAGTGTGTTGTTTCTCGTGGCAAAATTGACAATTTACGATACTGCCAAATACACACCGTCATCACAAGCTTTTTTGTCGAGTTTTGATCACATATAAGTTAATATGTGTCGCGACCAGTGTTTTCTCCGACGTCGGCAATCTTTTTGCTACTTTCGGGTGGAATTTTGATAGAATATCAAGGGAAATTGCTGAGGGGATTGTTTTCGGAGAGCGAAAAACAAAAAGAACATCGCCAGCAACCTTAGGCCTAGGCTTATTTTATAGATGGCAATACCATCACAAACCAGAAAAGTGCAGTTCAAAGTGGATATTTTAATTTCTACATGGTTCCATCCGGCTGTTTTTGGGAGGGACTTAATTGTAATTGAAAACCAAGGTGGGGTTTTCATTGGGAAGGGGCTGTTATGTGATCAAAATGCAATTTTGGCACAGTTGATGAAGCCTAGCACTGCGAGGAAGTTAACGGTCTGATTGATGTTCCAAGTACAAACCTTCGCTCGTTGATATATTTCAGGTACCATTTTTTGTAAAATAGAGGATTGACTTTTGAAGGGGAGTCTTCCATGCCTGGGGGCTATGTATGCTGATGAAATCCGACAGGAGACTGGTACCTGACATTTCGTAGACTTTTGAAAACTCGCCAAAAACACACACCAACTTGCCATTGGCCAATTGCCATCCGCCAGGTTTTTATTCCAACCCAAACTTTTTGCCGTATGGGTATACAAGAGTATCTCGATAAGGAGTTTATTTTCATTGGGACTTTGAATTTTTAAGATACACCTGTGTGCCTTGGCACTGAATTCGCACTACAGTTTTTAACCCTCATATCCCTATTTTGTCTGCAAATTAGTTTCTTATCAAGGGTGGATTGCGCAATTTTATCAGGGCGGGAAGGTTTATTTTTCCGTAACCTAGGATTAACCATAAATGACCATCGGGATGCACGATTTTTGCTTGTTTTGACTCGCAGGAAACGCGTTTCCAAAGGTGAGGACATCACAATGACAATATATGTCATCCTTTAATTTAAGTTACTATATTTGAAAGAAAATAGAAATTGTGCAATATATCGGGTCGACATAAAAAAGCCTTCCCAACCTTTATGAGAAAACGCTCGCGCATTTCTCAACCCTTTATTATAATGTGCTTTGGTAAATTAACTTTTAACTTTTAAATTTCAAACAAGACTGTTCATGTAAATCTAGGCATGCGTTAATTTACAAACCTTTGGTATAAATTCACCAACTATAAACATGCACGATAATCGTCATCTCTGCACAGACAGAATAGGGATATAAGGGTTATACACTGTAGTGGGAATTCAGCTCCGCGCCAGGGACTCTGTGTATCATAAAAATTCGAATTCCAATTGAAAATAAATTCCCTTTTGACATACTTATGTCTACCTTAAAAGGTTTGGACATTATGAGTTGGGAAAAGTTTCAACTTTGTAGCCATTATTCTCTGGTGCAGCACCACTAATCATACAGATCTTACTTGTATTTTTTAATGAACTCTCTTTAGGCGGGTAAGACAATAGAGCCAACCACATTTTTTCCCGTCACATTAAAATTTAGCATTGTAATTTTTAAGACTAGTCATATTTCCATGTATGGCAAATGACATTTTCGTTTTCTTTTCAGGTCATAACTGCGAAATTGTAGTTGTCTTCTTATTGACTGCATACATTGTAGAGGGAAAAAAGTGACCCGTTTGACTAGAATCGGGATGCGATTGCATACTCTCAACTAGACAAAGATTGGTGGTACCACTGATCCGGCAAGTTCATAATGGATATCTTTAATGAAATGGTCCAGGGACCATGTGCTCACCTCAGGTAATGGTAATGCATGTCATTTGCAGTGGATATGGGGAGAACAGTTTTGGTCATTATGTAAATTTTGCGATCTCAGAGGAAGTGGTGTGGTAGTGCAGCTTTTATGGAGAACTTAAAGATTTTATTGAATTTTCAAGATGGCCACCTGGCGGCCATATTGTTCATGAGATTCAAGGTTATTGTAGAGTGTACATGTACATGTCACATAGAACTTAGTCAACATCTGCTAAACAGTTGAGGAGAAATAGGACTTCATTGAATTTTCAAGATGACGACCTGGCGGCTATATTGGTCATCAGATTTGACTGAAAATTGAGGATATTGTTAAGAGTACATAGATACATAATGTCACGAAATTTTGTTGCAATCCGATCATTACATGTAGTTTCAGAGTAATAGGACTTTGTTTAATTTTCAAGATGGCCACCCGGCAGCCATATTTGATGTCCGAGCAGGCCAGATTTTTTTGGTAGAATAAAGAGTTCCTAGATACATGTCCACACAACTTTAAAACCTTCTAGCTCAAATAGAAACGAAACGTGCCACCTATCGGTGATTTAGCAAACTAAGACCTCTGTGACCTCTTTGGCGTGAATCGCCCCAGGGCTCAACGGTACATGTGTACCAAGTTTTAAAGCCAGACCTCAAGTGGTTACGAAACATGCTGCGCTAACATAAGCTGACGACGACGGATACCACCTCATCCCATAGTCAGCCAAAAAGTAGGGACTCAAGTCATGTTGTCATAAGATATCCACACACCAAGTTTCAACTTTCTAGACTCAATAGTGAGCAAAGTTTCAAGTTTCAAGTCATATGATAGATATTTACCAATGATCACGGAGTTTCAGTGTTTTTTATTTTAGCCACCAATTGGCCAAACCAGAAATTGAACCCGACTGCAAGGTTCTATAAAATAATGGCTATGATTTTTTGTAGGTTAAGTCATGTTATCAAAAGACATCCACACACCAAGTTTCAACTTTCTGGGCTCATCAGTGAGCACAAGTGCCACCAACGTTGACGGACAGACGACGGGCAAGACGTGGTGACAAAAGCTCAAAATCTCAAAGCTTTGAAGCTTTGTTCTCTGGAAGTTAAAGTGTTAACGTCATCTTGATGGACGGGAAAGGCAGACCCACAGATGCAGCAGAGGATGACAAAGCCCTTCGGCCATGCCGGTGGCTGAGGGGTAATAACCTGAAGCAGAAATGGATCAGCACCATTTTGAGCAGGCTGACAATAGTTGTTTGATAACAATTTTCATGTTTGGGTTGTATCGGTAGATCAGACGATGTTGAATTTGTCATGGCACACATCCTTTCAGCAAATGAGCATTGGCTGTTTGACGATGATATCATCTGGTGGTTGGTCTCGACTGCCGGGTGACTTCTATGTGTAAGACCTTTAGCCACTCCGAAATTCTTCTTTAGACCGGAGAAGGGAAATTTGACAACAGAGGAGAAAGGCAAACTGAGGTCTTTAGGTTCACATAAATAACTCACTTCCACTGGTAAATGACAACAGTAAGCATGCAGATGCCATCTTCCCATTATGATGCTACAGCACACCATCAGGCGTATAACAAAAACCTGATATCTGAACTATTTGGATCCCCCTCCAAATAAACTGGATCCTATGTGGATCTTCTGTATCTTTCTTACTCACCTGGACATGGTGAAGCTTCAGGTCAGCAACAACTATCATAAAGCCTCTAGCTGGCCATTCCAACAAGGCTTACTAAATACGATACAGGAGGATGATATACAAGGTGCTATTAAGTGCTGTGTTATATGCATGGGTGATGTACTCGAGTTTTCCTGAATACTCAGCATCTCAAGTTGAAGGTTGGCAGACAGGGCATTCTGAAGCTGAGCAACACCTTGTACAAGTTCTAAAGCCAAATTAATAGTGAGTTCCAACGAATCGAAAAAATCACTCTGGTATGACATATCAATGGATGGGCACTTCACAAATTCCAGTATATCATACATAAAAGCGAAGGTCGTGCCTCAGTCGATATCAACTGATGCATCATCAAGTCTCATGCAAGTTTCTGAATGGAACCCTATTGCGGGCCTACATGTATTGTAACAATGTTCATCAGGCTGTTTCTCGCTGACTGATCTGGCCGAACTTATAAACAGGTAAGGAGAAGGTTAATTTTAAACGTCTGAGAAAAGTGTAAAAAGTAGGCCGAAACGTTGGTTGGGTGAAATCCCCTTTTACCAATATGTCGTACAGGACCAGTTTCCCCGATTTCCTGGAACTGGCTAATTTCACTACTTCCTGGGAAATATGGCATAATTTTACAATAGTGGGAGGACAATTACCCAATCAATGACTCCCTTTGACAGCTGTAACAGAACATGACAACGGTCAATCATGTAAAAGAAGAACACAAGATGTTAACCAACACATCTTCCAGATTGGTTCACCTCAGCCTCACTAACAGAGGGATACTTTGACGACCAGTGATACTGGATGGCATGTGATGTTAGGATTGCTTTCTCACTGGCCAAGCGAAGCCCAATTCTCCTTTGTGAGATAATTGAAGATTTATCTACCCTTCAACCTGCTGCTGGTGCCTGCTCTGCTTCAGCAAAAACTCAATCAATGATGTCACATGTCATCTATTTTCAGTTTTACAATACCAATCACCTCAGACCTTTAGTGAGACAATTAGACACAAATCTACACGTCTCCCAAAACTAGCAGAGCTACTGGCTTGACCCCCTTAAAGGGCCAACTTGGGCATAAGATATATTCGTTGTTCATACAAAAATGGCTTCCAGCAGGACCACAAGTTTTCCAAACAGGATCAATGAAAAATCGTTAAACTTCAATAAACAATGCACTATAACGAGGTGTAACATTTGGCCTGCCTGAATTTCACAAGACATGTCTAAAGCTGCCTCGCAACTCTGGCAGAAATCCATATAAGAGATCAGCATTAGTGTTATACTACGAGTGGCGGTGCATGGTGGCATGCAGGGGTATCATCCTCCTGGCCAGGCAAATCCCACGCCCAAGTTGTCCCTTTAAACCACCTGTACATTTAAGCTTTTTTGTCAGTAGCCAAGCTACACCACAAGACATGAAGACCAACCTAGAGACGACAGAATATTAAACATATGACCTGGTAAACCTATAAAGGCTGGTCCTTTAAGAGACAGTTCATCACTATATCAACATGTAACCTCATCAAATTTTAGACTAGTTCAAAGCACCTCGCAAAGGAGCAATTTAGATTGCTGCAACCCACAATCATGATAGCATGCATGCAACAAAAGTGGTGGATCCCAGCTGCCTGCAACAAGAATCGCTGATCGCAGCGATCAATATCAAACCAGCAGACAAGAAATCCTGTTGTCACACTTTGCAGCCATTATATAATTGCAGTTCACAGTGAAAAAAATTGCTCATTTGCTTTGTAGACGCCACAAAATATTACCCTAAACTTACCGCGGACCAATCCTTCCACTAAATATAGATAAAATGCAAGACAGCTTAACAATTGTAGCCCAATGAGGGAAAAGTGGTAGACTTAGGCTATTTGTGAAAATTAAACCGCCGCAAAAATTTGGCGGTTCACAGTACATGTACATGGACATGTACATGTACATACGCAATTGCAGGAATCCTGGTTTAACTCATCTCTGTTTAATGGATAGCAGGCACTGCGAACGATCAATTGGTACACATTTTTCATAGGGTTGTTTCAATGGATCTTGGAACAAATTCGAGATGAAGTTTGTAGATTTTTTACACATGTTGAGAAGTTTCAAAAACGGAGCAATCATTTCCATTTATTTCAAATATTAACCCTTTCACAGCAGGTGACGTGCAAAGCACGTCATGGACATGTTTTTTTCAAATTTGGCCGATTGCAGAAAAACCAGTATTTTGGAGTGAAATATATACCAAACTTACTAGCTGACAAATTATGTGAACTGCAGGCATCTTGGATGAGAAAAAATAATTCAGCTTGCCAAAGATGGCAAGTTTTAAAGTTTAGTGAAAAAAAATACATACTAAGATATTGAAAGCAAAAAAATATAACATTGTGAACCAGTGAGATGCAAAATTGCCAGTAGCGAAAAGTACATTGAGAAATACCACTTAAATTGATAGGTGGTGACTGCCAGTTACATCAAGCCAGTTTTCAACATTATGGGACTCTGCACAGCGCAAAACTCCTCTCTAATTTTTTACATACAAAACTTCTTTCTTGGCAGATCTAAGTCTTTTCTTCTGGCGACATAGAAAATACATAACTGGCACCAATAGATCCTTATGTCTTCATAAATGAGTCCCATGATGGCGTACCTCGGGCGGAAAAGGGGAGAGGTACGTGCCGTAACCGATAGTCACCACCTGTTAAATTGACCGCCAATGATCTAGGGGATATCATGCCAACCCTTTCACACACAAAGGTACTTTTAATTTGTTTTCATATCGGTGTTGGGTATGTTGGATTCCACAGCAACTCACGGAAGTCGATGCAGTTGGCCCTGTCACTCGTCCTTTGTGAGTGGACAATATCAAAACCTATTTGCAAGCAGACTTTCTCAACTTTATTTTGAGCCTCTATCCATTGGAATAAAGCAACAAAAAAAATGTAATTTACGCCTTTAGCCCCCTGGTGAGAAGAATGTACGTCGAACCGAGCTAAATTTTGTGTCAGGGGCATTTCCTTGGCTGTTGTTGTTCCTCATGGCCAAATTTGAAGTGCCTATGCGTTAATATGGTTACAAAGCGTCCCCCCCCCCAAGTTGACAGATGGTGGGACAGACGCCGTTCTGAATAATTATTTTACCAGCTCTGCTGACTTTCTTCAGCTGAGCTAAAAATATAATGGCAGCGAAAAGAAGTTCTGCTTGGAACATGGTTGTCAAAACACTGAAGTAAAAGGACACAAAAGTTGCAATTTCACAGAATTGTGAGATAAAATGGCTGCCAATATTTCCAGGTTTATGGTATTGCAAATTGCCAGATATGATAGAGTTTATGTGCTCTCGACTCAACATTTTATATCCCAGTAGTACGAGAGGTACAGTGGATAGAGCATCCAACTTTTGATCAAATGTGGTTGGTTCTAGACTCAGCCAATCCCACTTGGTACATCCAACTGGCCGTCTTTGGAAAAGTTTCTGGATTGGGCTAGGGAATACTTGTAACCACTTTGACACAATACAGCTGTGCAGCATAAAGCCCTTCATAAGAACTTAGATTTTATTTGTTTTCTATTTTCTTACCAGAGCGAATGTTTTGGATGTGAAAGGTTTGGACACAAAATGTTTTGAGTATTCTGACGGTGTGAAAGGGCTAACAAAGAAAGCATGGTGTGACAACCTCATGCAAACGAAACGTAAATTGAAAGCAGATGATTACCTCAACATCGAGACCACGGATCGGCTTAATCGACTTCGCCAAAGCACCATGACGCTGGAGAGCAAAAGAAAACAACAACAACAATTAACACACAAGCTACAACATTCAAGGAAAAGAGGACAAAGCTCAAATGATATATGGGGGTGAGGGGCATTTCTATTACTCTCGAACCTGCCTTTCAATACATGTACACCTTCACACCTTCACCTTGGACATTTTGAGCCTATTTGTGGGAAATTTGGCCGAATAATTGTCACGGCAAGCTGTTGAACTTATTCAGAATTTCAGTGGCAAAAAACGAAATAGCTGATCAGGGTGATTGCCTTCTTGACGTGGCTTAACGCCTTTAACCCCACAGGATGATAATCCGGCATTAAAGTGATGCTATGATGTGATTTACAACTTTGCGGAAATACGTCCGTTTTTAATTGTTGATCACAAATGTAAAGCTCAAATTTTCCATTTTTGATTAGATTTATTATAAAATCGCTGAATGTAAACCATCGCGACCGCGAAAATGTTCATGTTATGACGTCATCAATGAAAACGTCGTCGGCGTGGGCGGGATTAAACCATCAATTTCTAGAAAATGTGCATTTCGATTCGAAAACCTTACCGATTTATGAGAAAGTGACGTAGTCATTTGTCAAAAACAGCTAAAACATTATATGGTGAAATTTGACACGAGTTACCCTTTAACTATAGTGACGAATAACCCGCGGGATGGTAAACCGGCTTGGAAATCCCCTTTTTAGATTTGCTCACATACTGAACATAATACGGCACTGCTGTTCTGGCACATTGATGAGTATCTCGTGGAAAATGATTGTTGTGCAGTACAGTCAGTTTTGCTCTGAGTTTTGATCAAATTGTGGCAAAATGACCAGGAGGAACTTGACTTTTAAATACTGATAATAACGGGTTTTGACCAGTGATTTTAGGGTCAGAAAAACCTTAAAAGCGAATCTGACAGCGATAATGATAGCTAAGCTAGTCATAATGACAGATGATATTACAACACACAACTTCCCAGCTCATTCTGTTGCTGGTAGAACATTTAGTGTCAGGATGCCCCATGATAAATGTAGCTAAAAAGTTGAAAAGGTCAGGTGTGGCTCTGCAAACGTAAGGGAAAGCCAAGACTAAAAACAGCTACCCCACACAGGATGGACAGAAGAGGGGAATAGGGCTACTAGTTATTACCTATCATTCCAAACCAGAATCATTCTTTTATGTCAAAGAATAAATGTTTTACAGTTTGCACTATTCTGGTGATTTTCATCTGGGACCGTGGGGTGGGAAGTACAGTGACATCAGGGACCGCAGGGTTCTAGGTGTTAAAGAGGTATCAATGTCAAATTATGAAGTGACCTGTTTATGGCGAATTATTTGCACTGCCATTGGACTATGTAGAATTGGTTTACCGGCTTCATCACTTGTTCTGTTACGTAAGCCACAAGTGAGATGAGGTAAGCTGCCCACTACCCCTTGATCGAGGCATCGTTCTTGTAACGGTCATGGCAGCAAGATTAAATCAAACTTTCGTCCTCGAGATAACCTGACCATAACTTACATGTACATGTGTATTAGATGTGTGATCAATGGTCATTGCAGTTAAGAAGCATGCCAGAGTTAAAGCCTAACGTACAATTTATGCCATTTCACCTCTGTGACCTTGAAAAGTAGGTATACAGAGGTAAGCCAATACCTTTAACCACCGTGCCAATCTTGTGGCGGGAGTTCAATGTTAGGTAAATAAGATTAATGTTATATCATTGGCCATTTATCAAATAATGGTGTTGTAGCAATAAAATGTGATATTTGTGTTTGAGTGATCATGCCAGTGCTTGAGATGAGTTCGAGACTAACACATCGGTGTCCCCTGATGATGACGTAAAGTCTGTTCACGCTAATCCCTTTGTTCCACATCCATGGTCTCATCTAACAATACACCAAACTATTACTTTCTCTGTGTTATAGGGATAGGTGTTCATATAATTTATATCATCATTTCACTATTATAGCTACAGTGGTACAGTAGTATTATATTCTAAATCACCAATTTAAAATGTTTCATTTTCATATAACATTCGTGTATAATAGATTATGTATTAGCTTCCTTTTGACCGCAGAGGTTTTTGGTGAGAACACTAACCTCCTGGGTATAAAATGTGTCAGAAATAGCTTCTCAATGCATTATGCCGAGAACATATCTATCAAGTTTGAGGTTTCTTTAGAATAGAATTGATACTGAACTGGAGTACTGGTTGTCCCAACAAATACCAGGTCAGGTGGAGAGTTCATTCTGCCCAAACTTCGGCTGCTACCTTATTTTTGGCATACTTTTTATCTAAACCTTCCCATTCTCCAAACACTGGCCACATTATATTCCAGTATTCTGCTGTCACCATGAATATGCATTTCAACATTTGAAATTCCACACAAGACCACACTTCCTTCTGCTCTAAATAACAGCAACCAAATTCATACTCCTAGCAAATGCACCAGAACTCATATCCGCGATGTCTTTTTTTAGCTGCTATGATGTCACAAGATAGCTGACCAGAGGAATGTAATGTTAAGAATGAGAAAATGACGATGTGCTGACTAACAAGACAGTGGGTTGGAAACTCCAGATAAAGCTGTGGATAAAAAGATACCACTCAATAGCAAAGTGCTACAAAAACACTCCAAAGTGCAATAGAATCAAATGAGGTTCTCTTCTTTGCAATGAAAAATGCAAATTTCAATCTGAAATTCATATCAAAGTATCATACTATAGACAGATTAGTTTAAATAAAGGTCCCAATTTTGTTGAACATGTAAGCTCACACTGAAAGCTTTTATAAAATGTTTCATCCCTCACTGCAACCCACTGCACTGAGACATAACTGGAACACAACTGGCTTAATAGTCCAGTGATTACCAGTGAAATGTTACTTTTAAGACTTCAATGCTAATCACAGGTAATAGCAATGGTTAACATTGGGCTCCGCAGGGAGGAAATGCTGGCAACTACCCTTTCAACACGCCCAACAAGCTATTGTCCATTCATATTATGTTATGTCTGCACCTTTTGGAGCTCTGGAGGGCAAACTACTGGTCTGATTTCTCTGAAGGTTGTTTTTTATTGGTCTTCCCCTCAAAACCAAACATGATCTATTAATATTACTAACCATGGTAACAAAATAATGTTTCACATACATTTGTGTACATTTGTGTGATGTAGTGCATTGAATTGGACATTTTCTGCTCTGTACGGTTTATTTCTCGACCAATCTGGATGAAATGTTTAGGTTTTTACAGGGCTGCTTACCCTTATATATTTTGTTGGTGTACGTAATTAAAAAAATGATGCATTTCTTTGAGGGTGGCTTATCCCATGATGTAGTCATAGAATTAGAGGAAATTAGTGCAATTTTTTGCATAAAGAGCCAACATATTTGAACTTCCCTATTATAGAAAAATCATTTAAAAACGACTTTTCACCTACAGGAAATTTTAAGTTTCACTGAATCAATTTTATACATAAAGTGCATGAGGTATATCCTTTACCTGGTATAGAATGGCTTGGTGTGGAAATTGCTATCGTCTGCTATCGAAGTTTGTCGGTCTATCACCAGGTGTCACTGCCAGCACAATGCTGTAGTAGGGCGCACAGCGGAAGTGGAAAGGTCAACAGCCAACCTCACAAAAGGAGAAAAAAAATGGAGGCCACGTCTTGCGCTACATCGGGCCCGTTTTCAACGATTGCACGCCTGGGGGTGGAGTTTAGATTACAACATGTTCAGGGTTTTTTTATTGGGGATAGAAATGAAAAGGCCAAGGATCATTGTTCTCACCGTATAGATATTTGGTGGTTAGGAATTCATGCTGGTTGCTTGGAGTACCTACCATAAACATATGATCGAAAAGAAGTCACTAATAAGCAAGATACTGCACTTTCTACCTCTTCAGTTTTTGCCCCCTTGTGACCAAGTCGAGAATCAGATCAGACCAAAATTCAGTGTCAGAGGTTATATAACATAGGGTGTCATGTGTATGAAATTTCGAATTCATAGCTTTAGCGGTTTAGTAACGTGCTATAGTTACACTCTAACGGTCAATTTACAGCATGTGAACTTGAAAATTAGATCAAATCAAAAACCCATATGATATGTGATGTATCCTTGCTAGGAGAACCTACCATAAAATTTTTATTGAAAACGAGTCACTTATAAGAGAGATAACACACGTTTTAAGTTTACACTTATGGCCCCCTGCTGGCCAAGTCAAGAATCAGATGGGACCAAAATTCAGTGTCAGAGAAAACCTGACGGGGGGGGGGGGGGGGGGTCCTGTGTACTAGATTTTAAGTTGATAGTCCTATTGGTTAATAAATTTGCCACTGTTTTTGAAACAGGATACGGACAACCGACACTGCGGTATTGTATAGGCTCCCCTACGGTGAACCAAAAAACAAAACTTCCAAGAAATCCAACCAGTAGTTCACCCTCCAGAGCCCCAAATGATGCAGACATAACATCTATAAATGGGCCAAAGTTGTACTTTTAAAGAGGGCTGAAGACAGTGGTGCTAACTCCATCGATTAAAACAATTCTTTTCTCACTCCTACACCCACCAGTTCTATCAAACATCTCTAAAATTCCCAAAATGCAGAGCAATCTTCAAGGAGAACATAATTTTAATCCATTTTCAAAACTAACAGATTTAGCACGGAGAGGAAAGTGAAAAGCCGACTGATAACATAGAGGAGTTTAAAGAAGGAGCTAAAATGTCAAATGCGCTTATAAAATGAAAGTAGTTCTTGGTACAGAGAAAATGTTGAAACAGCTAAATTTTGTCAACCTTGTTCTGGGTTAGATCTGGTAAGATTTTGGATGCACTCATAGTACATATATAGTAGCTTGACAAAAACATCGCTATTTTAATTGCAATGACACTGGAGCAATTAAGTTACTTGCAACTGAAGCTCAAATAAAACAGAGTTTTTACATTGGCCTTCGACGTCAGATCAAATAACGATGACAGATGTGTTAGTTTTATGCATATGTGATAAATAGGATTAAGTTACATGTAAGGCAATGACTGGAAAAAGGTTAATGTCACAGTGTGTTAGTGACATCATCGACCGCATGCTGTCACACAATACATAATGACATCATGATTTGTCAGTGACTTGTATATGATGTCACTTGTACCTTGTCTTAGTTTTTTTCACTAGGCTCTGTCATTATTTAAAGCAAGGCCATACAAGTAACATATTCATTACCTATTCTGATAACAGCGGACACTGCAGATGTATGGCTTATGACCTTTCCCTAGGAACAAGGTTGACACGTGATCACATGATTGGAAAAGCAAGCTGATGGACGTATCAATCCAAACTCATAGCACATACTTACTTCTGGTGGCTAATTTGTCCAATAGGTGGCGATTCAAGATGAAATAATAAAGTGGCTATTCTTATGACGAGTGGTAAACAAGGATTTATGTGATTTCAGGGACTGAACTGAGGATTAGGGATTTAATACTAGTGTTAGACTAGGGAAGGGTTAGGGTTAGGGTTAGTGCTAGGAAAACGGGTTAGAGTGAGGGAGGGATAGGGTGAGGGTTAAGATTTAAAACACTCAACGTGAAAATGACTTTCGTCAGAATAACCAGCAGTTTATGGGTAAAATGCCGTATGGTAAAGTGTCGTAAGAATAGCCACGGCGGTGAAATAAACTTAAATACAGGTATTAGGCCACACTTTTTTAATAAGTTGGATTATAAAACTCATGTATATTTTTTATCAATTTTGTCTCAGATCATACAAGGGGACCAAAAAAAATTGAAATTGGTTGAAATTGGTCGCCGGGAAAAAAATATTTGTTCACTTCTCTCTATTCTATGACCGGGGAGAGTAAAAAGTGTATCAAAAACGGTCATTGGGACTTATATTTCTTTTCTACTTTCAGGAAACTGACCCAAAGGTGATTCGTAATCCAACAAATAAAGAAAAAGTGGCCTGACGTGAGAAAAAAATTGCCAAGTTGTTCAAAAAGACTCTTGACGTTGGAAATAATCAAGTCATCTAATTTTATTGTGATCAGTGGCTTACTCTTTTTAAGGTGACGACATTTCGGGTACTTCTTTAAATGTAGTCACTGTTTATCTGGTTTAATGGTGAGTTTCACAGTCACAAAGTTCATTTGCAGAGAGTGGGCACAGCTCACCATGTGATCAGAGAATTGGTGGAGTGTCTGAGTACATTTCCTGCTCCACAGCACTGCCCTCTATAACATGTATAAAGAAACTATCTGAAACTTCACATGAATGATGACCAGTTTCTTCGACTCCTTGAACATGTTTAAGTATAATGGCTCACAAACCAGTTGGCCACAAAGATCGGTCATATTTTGAACAACTTGGTTCTAAAGCTCCTCTTTTGCAACTGACACTAAAATGTGTTATACTTCGAAGATGTTAAAAAGTCATGCAGTTTAAAATGATTGGTTTATAAGCTGGAAAACACCCCCCTCACCTAACACTATCAGAACTACGCCTCCATTTGGATCCAATTTGCAACCCTTTCACTGCATATTTATTCACCAGTACTTGGTCGCATCCTCTCTAAATACGCCAAACGCACTCGGGAATGATTTATTTCATCTTAATAGTATAGATGGCGACACTTTTCAATAGTTTCAACCGTTAAGCTAAAAGTTAGCTCCAGTGTTTATTTTTGGTATTGACTGTCAGCATATGGCGGTGCTGGCCAAAAAGTGGCTGCAGCAGCGAAAAGGTTGATAGCTTTTGCCATTTGTGTAATAAATTAAGGTTTACAGTCCAAATCACAATTGACATCCCCTTAATTTGCAAAAGTTGCGTGTAATATGTGCGCAACATACGCGCTACCCAGCATCAAGGAGGATACCGCGGTGACGTCACGGCTTTTCCAAGATGGCGCTGCATATTGTAAACAAACTCGATCCACGGCCAAGGGAAAATCAAGTCATCAAAAAAGTTAGATTTTTCGCATCAAATCAGAGTTATTAGTACTTTTCTGCTATGAAATAAGTCTTCAGACAATAAGCTATCATTTGAATAATGAAAAGTGCTGTTTTGATGGGGAAAAATAGGGTTTTTTAAACGAAATAGCCGGGCACCGATCTTCCAAAATTAGCGATGGTTTCAAAACAGTCTCCCAGATATGGGGCAATCTCTTCATTATCATAATGGGATTTGGAGGCATGTTTACAGATTTTACAAGTTCGAGACCTGTAATACCTAAAACTCGCATAGATCCCCTCTATTTGTCGAGTTAGCGCCCCTGTAAGATCATGCATTTTCGGACACTAGAACGAAATCTTCCTGAGGATATCGCGGTTTCGGTGATGATTTAAGGAGAAATTGACTGTTCTTAGAGTTGTATGGGACAGAAATTAGTTCATACTTCATGAATACATGAATATATTATGATATGGGCGGGCTTCTAAGTCTAAACAATAACAAACTCAACTGCATCTCTACTGTATATTGCGTAGTGCATTGCCTAGTGTATTTCGTAGTGTATTTTAGCGGAGACATTATTTCCGCACTTTGGCCATGCCAAACGTCTTTTTTATTCGTGGAAGTTAATCTGCTCTGTAAATTTTATTTTACACAGGAAGAATCCATACTAGGTATTGCAATATTTCATGTCTATTGGTGTTTTTGTGTACAGGAGCGCACCAGACAGTGAGACGTGGAGATGTGTTCAGTGCTGGTGCTGTCAGTAGACTGAATCTGATTGGCCATAGCGATCACTAATATGGGTCGGGATCACGTGATGTGACGTCACCGCGGTATCCTCCTTGACCCAGCGTATTCTCGATCATGAATCTTGTCATCAAATCGCCGGAGAGGGCTCATATTTTGTTCAAATTCCACGAGAAATGGGTTTTAGATTTATAGATCCAATTACAAGTAACCTAACCGGCGTGATTAAAATGTAGTCATTGCTTTCACTGAGCTACAAAATGGTCTTACCTGAGGGTACGTCAAATAATTTTGATTGGCCTGTTTCGCATATGCAGAAGCAGGAGGGATGTCAATTGTGATTTGGACTGTACTTTTAACCCATTCTGACTCCAGACAGAGTTTTATCACCAAACTATATCACAAGTTCTTCACAATACATCTGATGCACTAAACCTCATGCAATGTTTGTTTTCAAATCACACTATCCAACTGTATTTTTCACAAAACCAACAGAACTTCTCTCTGCAGAATCATCAATTCATTTCCACAAGAGTTCTGTAAAAATGTGACCCACCATGGCAAAATGAGTCGCATGTCGCACAGAAGATGAGTCTAAAATGACACCAGGAAATAATAGAGAAATTGATATACTCAGATTTCACAAAAGGCAGACAATAGTGAAATAAACAACCAGTCCGTCTCAACCTGTCAAGCTCGGAGCGACATGCGACTCATTTAGCCATGGCGGGTCACAATTATCAGTTGACTTTTCAACACATAATGTGACAAGTTCAGAGAGAACTCCTCAGACTGTTCCTAATGCACTCAGCTCTCAGTGTGATGGGACTGAGTGATCCCTGAGCATTTGGGGATTAAAGCAAGGTTAATACCGCACCTCGTTTGTGTTGCAGTAAACACGACATTTTGGGTGCGGTCATGGTCAGGGCGAAGTTTTGAATGTATTAACCCTTTATCTGCTGAAGGATTTTTTAATTATAAAATTTTCCGATAACCTGTAGAGAAGAGTTTGATTCCTCTAAACCGCCATAGAAACAATCACCGGCATGCCATCTATTAGTAGGCAGAAAAACTGCGAAGCAGATGCTTTTTCAATGAAACTAAATGTCGAATAACGCATAGGCGCATGTTCAACTTGGGCGACAGTGGCAGTTAAAGGGTTAAAACAGTGAGACAGGATGTACAGATTCATTTGAGGTAGGTTTCATGAAAACCCAAAAGTGAAAATGGGAGCGATATGCATCTTTTCTTGGAGCAAACTATAGGAATTATGCAGAATAGAGAATGTCAAATTAGCACAGGCTCGGCCCACTTTTGCTCTCCACTCGGTACTAAATCATCTCAGTGATTTCATCCTGAAGTGTATTTTACAATTCATTGGGTTTTATGCGAGTGTTCCACCATGCATTCCTGAAATCCTATCAACACGTTTCCATTTACCTTCCCAACAAAAAATTGGCACCAGTGGAGCAGCTTCATTTTAGTTCCTGATGTGTTCTCGACATATTTTCATCCAGACTCATTCCAGGATATTGTTTTTTTTCACACAAGGAGTCGTAGTTAGCCCACACTATTTAGAGAAAGTAAATAAGCTACATGCAGCTTGTAGGCCTTTATATCAGGCTTTGGCCCCGATGCATTTTGTGTGTACATGTTGTTCTGATAAGTAATGGCTAAATTTAACTCTTGTGGGATGGAACAACCTGCTTTTCAAGGTCCGGACTCCCACTCCCAGTTTAACTTGGAGCAGGAGTGCGAGTCAGGACAGCACGCAACCTCTCTAGTATAAGGCTCCTTACCTGAACCTGCCTGACCCCCCCCCCCCCCCCAATTACCCCCTCCCACTGAATACTCACCCCAGGTCTCGGTAAACTCATGTAGACGTTCTTTTCATTCTTGCCCTGGTTGATGTCGTTTATATCCTTCACAAGGATGGAGAGCTCGTTAATCTGGCTTTCCCAATTATCGCAGAATACATCAAAGTTTTCCTTGGCGATTTTACTCCCTCCGTTTTGGGCAAACGCCTTCGCTGCATATATTGTCTGTAACGGAAATTGATGACGGAGGTCAAAATACAGTGGAACCTCCCATAGCGGACACCTCTCTATTAAGGACAACCTCTCTATTAAGGACACTAGTTTTGGTCCCAAATTGGTCATTTCCATTCAATTTGACCTCTCTAATCAGTACACCTCTCTATTAAGGACAGCACTTGTCAGTCCCATGGGTGTCCTTAATAGAGAGGTTCTACTGTATTTCAGCACATCAAGATACACAAATTTGCTCCAATTTTTTGTAGTGAAATTAGTTCTGTAGAACATAAAAGCAGAAACAGTAACAAGACATGCGTGAGAATGGGCAACACCGTCAAGAATTGATCAAGTCTATAAAGTCTTTATTGATTCTTATTGTGCATACCTAAAATTTTGTAAACCCCATTCATGAAGTTGTTTTCATAGTGTTTTTGAAAAACATGACACGTCTTCAACACACCAGGGTTAATAATCCCAGTGTGCTCCAAGCTACAAGAACGGCTCAGCTCATCTAGCTGGTTGTGACAGGCTCAAGTGCTCCAAGCACTCTAGTTCAAGACCCAACAATTCAACTTTGAGAACGTTTTATAAATTTTTTTGCTGATAAGTGATATATCCAGCAACTGACCTGTGCTGAAGACCATCTCTTTATCACTGTTTCGTTTTTTCTTCTTTTTTCATTTTTTAGCAACAACACTTTATTTTACTGACAAGCATTTTGCTTGGCAGAGGCTGAGTGGACCAGCTTGACTGACACTTTTGGCCTATTTGAGAACATATCACCTTTAATTTTCTTCGTGGATAGAATACTTTTACTTTCCACCTACTTGGGAAGATTTCCTTCTTTTACTTTTCACTTACTTGAGGACATAACACTTTCACTTTTCACTTACTGGGGACATAAAACCTTCACTTTTCACTTAATACCTAGGGACATTACAGTTTTACTTTTCATTGACTACGGGACATTATACCTGTACATATAACATATTTTCTTTTCACCTACTTGAGGACATATAACACATTTACATTTAACTTACTTGAGGACATATAACTCATTTACATTTAACTTACTTGAGGACATATAACACATTTACTTTTCACTTACTTGAGGACATATAACACATTTACTTTTCACCTACTTGAGGACATATAACACATTTACTTTTCACCTACTTGAGGACATATAACACATTTACTTTTCACTTACTTGAGGGCATATAACACATTTACTTTTCACTTACTTGAGGACATATAACACATTTACTTTTCACTTACTTGAGGACACATAACACATTTACTTTTCACTTACTTGAGGACATATAACACATTTACTTTTCACCTACTTGAGGACATATAACACATTTACTTTTCACTTACTTGAGGACATATAACACATTTACTTTTCACCTACTTGAGGACATATAACACATTTACATTTAACTTACTTGAGGACATATAACACATTTACATTTAACTTACTTGAGGACATAACGCTTTTAAGCTATTTTCTACATGTTCAGCAGTTATCACAAGGGGGCCAGTCGTTGCTATATGTCGGAGAAGCTTGGCAACCTGAAAAGTGGATCAACACTTTTGATGATCATTTGATGACAGGTGACATTATTTTCATGACACTACTCAAACTAGTGTGGTAGAGCAGCTTTTATGGAGAATTTATAACAGCCTGGGAAGACAATGCACAACCAACAAATGAATAAATTTAACAAGTAACAGCAGAATTTGCAAGTTAGTGCAATTCTTTGGTTTACGGGTCCGCCAACATTGAAAAATGCCAAACCGAAACATACGCCGCCGACGGACGCCACGTCATCGCATAGGCTCACAAGGTGCGCCCAAAACGTGCCCCCATGTTGACAGATGGAAGGACAGACGCCACTTTGAATAGTTATTTTACCAGCTCTGCTGACTTTTGTCAGCCGAGCTAAAAAAAGTAGTTAATACCACGCCTACTGGAAAGATTACAAACTATCCGATGCTATTGTTATTTTGGATGAGTGTTTTTGCATGCTGGTAAAGTTAGTCACCCACTTGGTTTCTTGGCCTTGTGACTCTGTCTTCAGCCAGCAGACTATTCAAAGCTTTAAAAAAATCATCCAAACCCAGTCTACAGACCTCTTGCAGTTGTTCAGAATGCTCCTCAAATTTAACGGTAATCTCGTTCACACGGTCCACTTCACCGTTCAATCCCGCCGTTTTTAAGGCCATCAGTATATCATGATCCTCGTTGGTTTTGAACACGTCAGATGCCTGATCCATTGCCGTCTCTTGAAGCTGGAACACAAAAACAGGCCGACATGAACACTTGGAAACGATCCTCAGCATAAACTTTCAGGTCAAAGCCAGTATCATTGCATGGTAGGGAACCGTATCTCCCAACACATTTTTAGTTGTGCCCTGGGGGTAATGGGTATATTCAGCAAAAGATCAAAATGAACATCAGGATCATTCCTGAGTGCTCAGCTTTTGCCTTAACCGGGAATGAATATTTGACCAATCAGCTTTAAGGTGACTTCAGAGCATTCTGCAGAGACATACAACAAGTAAAACCATACATTCAAGGGATTACCATTCACCTACTATTTGCAACATCTCTTTTTCTGATTAGGTAAGGAAAGATTCTGAGAAACTAAATTTGACACATTCAAAGAACTTTTAATTTGGCCGCCAGTTTTAGGACGATTTTGATACACTCAATGGTAAGATTTTTTGACGTTACTTGGCCACCTGTCTTGACCTCATCTATGCCTGGGGCATCGGCGGTCCGGCTATATACTGTATATGGCGTAATGCTAGATACATATGCATGACTACATCCATACTGTAGAATGCTAGACTAGCTGTTTAACTAACTGTGTCATACTGAAATGACTCACCAACAATTGGACAATCAGACAACCTTGAGAATGACGGTTCCTTACCTGCTTCTTCAACATTTTGGAAGCGTCTACTGTTTTTAAGATGGCAGTTTCTAAATCTTGACTAGGTATGTTTATATCCTTCTGATCCTGAAAACAACAAAGCAATCAAGACTAATGTATTTTGGCAGAGAAGATGTACGGTTTAAAGTTAATAGGAACCCAGTGACTGCCTTTTGAGGCGCGCGATCGCGCCCGCGCACCATCGCGCGCCTCAATTTTTTTTAGGTGAATGAAACATCGCGCGCCTGCCCTTTAAAATGCATTAAAAAATTGCGCGCCTAAAAAATGATTGCGACGCAGTGGAAAGTGATGCTAATTACACAGGGGTCAGTAAGTCAGACATTTCAATTATCGAACTATTTTTGTGCTAAAGACTAGGCCATGATAGACAGAAATTATAGAAACCGGACGCGACTGCCGCAGGTGCACGAGCCGAGATGCAATATTCCCGCCGAAATTATATACTCAAGAGAAGACATACTATACCGGTACTCCGACGTAAATCTCGCAGTTCTGGAAATATCTTTGCGGTAGTCTCGCGCGTACCGGATATAACCCATCAAGCTTTTCTCCTTCAGAGAAATACTGCGTTGCGCTCAAGTGCCTTATAAGGCTGTGAACAAAATTAACGTTCGACCAATGAGAAAGCCACATTACCCTGCATACGAGGTTGGACGCGTGATCACTTAGTGACAAGTAAAAATAGAATCAGACCACATGTTTCTATATGTCAGAATGCTGCCGTTTGCGCTGTAGTACACGTGTGTTGTCCAAATTTTCGATTTCAAGCAAGTTTAAGGCCAACCTCGTGTCCACCAGACTAACGTTGTCGATGGATACCAGAAGAAAAGTTGGTTGGTGGTAAAAAAAACAGTGCACCTAGGATTTTATGGTGCACTGAAAACCATGCACCTGGCTTTTTCAAAAGGCAGTCACTGGGAACCCATGGTGGTAGTTTGTTGATATAACCTGTGTGATGCTGACATTTCGCAGTGCCAGTAACATGTGTGTACGATTCATGTTTTTTTTATTTATAGGCCTGTGCTCTGTTCGGACACATCCTTATATAAGCATAGATCTAGTTCCACCAGAATTTTTATACTCGTCCCATTCATGTACACAGCTGTGGAGTTGTAGGGTTGAAGAGCGATTTCTCCACTTGCTTCTAAGTTTTCCATCATTTTCTTTCCAAGCAATACGGAAGGACTATAGATGAGTGCAATTTTTTGCTAAACTTTTTCAGTGTGCAATCTATCCCCAGACAGACTTCCCCCATTGTCTGTGGGGTGATTTTTCTGGACTAATATGCATGGCATGGCTCTAGGAAAATTCGTCCCCGGAAAATTTTCCTTGGGGACGAATTTTCCTGTAACCGCATGGCATTGACTTCCATTGTTTTTCATGGAACTGTGAACATTGTTCATATGTGATATTGTTATCATCATTGTTGTTATCATCATCAACAAGCCCTGTGGCGGCCGCGAGGATCAGCAGCTGAAGTTGCACATGTATAATGTGTTGCCATTCGTTTGTGTTTTGATGCATCATGTTCCTGGGCCAGGTTGTTCAAAACAAGTGTTGTCACTAATGCTGGCGTTCACTTAAAGCGAACTGGAACGGCCAAGCCAGTTCGTATGATCTCGTTTTCATTTCCCGCGTATCGGGTGATCAGAGCGAGGCATGAATGAAACATGGCGCCTAGCTGTCAATCATTCAGTGACGTCACTACTATGGAATTTACTACGAAAATTCATGAATGAAAGATCGCATGACTCACGTGATTCTCACATGATTCTCAATAATAACAAATTGAACTGCGCACGCTCGGGCACTGGGGGCGGAGCTACAAATCTGAACTCGACTTTCTCGGGCGGTGAAAGTCGAAAAGTTGAATAAATCGCTCGGCGGTTCCAGTTCGCTTTAACATGGTGTTAAGTCTAAAGGCTTAGCTGAAGGAGATAAGCCAAGTTAAGTAAACGCCAGTAAGCGTTAGTGACAAAATTTGTTTTCAACAACCAGGCCCTGTTCTGTTCAAGGCCTTGAACTGCAACTTTTTCATCGCATTATTTTATTTCTGGTTCCGCGGATACCCTAAACTAAGTGCCAAGCGTCAAGAGCCACGATCACCTTTTTTTTACAGGACAGATAGGCGTATGTACTTGTCTATCACTGCGCCATCTATGCGATCTTACTGGTCAACGTTACGGTAGGCCTACCAAATGCTATCGAACACTTACTTGTTTTCAATGTAAAATCACCGGCAGGCCCCAGGCGATTTTTCTGGGGAGCTGGCATATCAGACCTATATACTAAATTTTATTAGAGTACAAGAACTGAACCAGAAGTTAATATCAACCCCTGAAGTTCGGCACACTTTTTTTTACCCAGCAGATATCTCAATGCAAACACAAGAATTTAACGGAAGAAACTTACTAAATTTGTTCCTATCCGTAATAGAGTATTCAGTTCTTCCCGTAATTTTTCACATAGCGTCAATATTCGTTCTCGGTGGTCATGTGACGTGTAGGCAGAGTCTGTGAAGTCTTGAGTCGCTTCGATGAGCAGCTCTAAGGCACTAGTTAGTTTCCCTTGAGTGTGAGGCCCCACCATTGTCATTCTTGTTACCTCCACTAAATCCTGCAATGTGAGTACGGAGAAAAGTTATCGAGACATTGGAGCGAGAATGCACTCTCGTCTTTCTCTCCATTTAGCGTACAACAGGGACTTAGAATAATGATTAACAGAGCTAAATCAGATCGTTGAAGTCCATGGCCAGCGGTAAGAAAGCTAAATGCCTGCTGGTAAATACTTACATCAAAATCCTTCAGGCATTTACTGACAGTGGTATGAGAGTGTGCTAGACCGATGCCCGAGTCCCCGTTCACAGCTGTCAGTGTCGGTGAGATGTCGTTGCTGATAGGTGCTGTGTCTGTTACGACATGATGTACCAGGTCCATGGCGTACCGCATCTGCGTGAATACGCTATCACGGTTGCGTTTTGCCGCCTCGCACTCTGGATGTCGAAGCTGACACTGAAGAATATGACAATCGTTGCAACTTTTCCGGCTTGGAAAGATTTCTATTCAAATTTATAGTTTAACCTTTAACTCATTTTATAGCCTTTGCCGAGTTTGTTGAATACCACAATGGTATGGTATGCACACCTCTCTGTTAAGGACAGCACTTGCCAGTCCCGAAGGTCTCCTTAATAGAGAGGTTCTACTGTACTTTGAGCAAGATTGAGAACTGATTTTTAGTACAGCAAGTGGGTGAAAACTTTCTGGTTGAGGGGATATTCTGAGGGACCCGATAGGGGCATTGGTTACGGGTGCTGTGTTAGCCAGAGCAGCCCTTGATTATAAAGGGAATTTCAAATGAAGGTGACCATGGTCTGTCTAAAAGTGTCCTAACCCAGCTTTCAATACTTGATGAATCTGAAGGGGCACTCTTGGCATGAACTATCAAGGAACTGCTCATGGTGCTGAACCTCTAGCTTGCCAGTTGACTAGGTGCCTTGCCCAAGACGTTGCTAGGAGAACACAGGCTCAGTGATATTGTAATTTGTTCCAGCCACATGGGAAGATCTCTGGCGCAGTGGTAAGAGCACCGGGCTCATAATCAGGAGGTCGTTAGTTCAATTCTCGGAAGGGTCACCGCTGTTTCATCTTTGTGTCCTTGAGCAAGGCACTTTACCCTACTTGCTTCTCTCTACCCAGGAGTACATGGGGACCTAGCTGGCAGAGATGGCACAGTATGAATGTTAGTCCTGAGCGCTGTAAAGCTGCAGCTCAGACCTGTAATACTCCCAGTGAGTAAAGCTTGAACTAAAAATGTACAGGCCAATAGCCAGGGGTAATAATGTGAAAGGCTACGAGTGACCGATACCAGTTGGATATAGCGCTAAGTCTCATTATTATCATTAGTATTGGGCAGTTAAAACATGTGTAGGCCTATCTGATTTCTTCTTCCGCGTTTGGAGGCCTATATCAAAAACAGACCCTGCTATGCCCTGCTTTTTTTTAACGTCTGTGGACACTCCATGCTATATATTTTGTATAGCCTATTACTGAATTCCCCCTGATAATGGGCTGAACGAATAAAATTGATTACGGATGACCAACATTTCGACAGATACATAATACTGGTGTCAATACATGTATCTTCAATCTATTGGGAGGGGGGTTTAGGTGTAATATTTTTAAATGTCCACAGACAGAGTGTTCCAGGGATAATTCAGTCTTTGGTCGTGTCCTTGGGATACGCATCATTTTTACAAACCTGGCATGTGCCGTATCTCAGGACCCCAACGCATCAACTCACTTGGTCGACAGTAAAATAAACAATGATACATGCTACCATCGGCCAATTTACACTATCTGACCTCTGTCACCTTGAAAAGAGTAGGTGAAAAACCTGTATGGTGTGATGTATCCTTTTTCATACACACACTATAAAAAAGTCGTCGCTCTAGCAACAACCATTTAGCTTTAAATTTGACACAGATATGTACCCAAAACCACAAATATACTGGTCACCTACCTTACATGATGTCAATAACATCACAGTGTTTTTCTCAAGAACCGCTCGAGCCGCACCCATCTCGGCACGCTGCTTATCACTTTTTAAATCCTGAAAACAGACACAATGTCAAATCATTTCCACAGATCGATCTCATGAAAGCCTATACCATGAACATGCAATTGCAAGGACAACAATCAGACCTGACTGCCTTGGGCATGCTGGGTCTCCCTACAAGGGTCATAACTTCTCAGGGTAAGTCCAACCAGTCACTCCCTGAATGATTAACTTCATGATTCTTGTACAGCTATTTTTTCTTCTTCCGTGTTAGCTCTGCACTTGGAGGTGTTATTATCCAGGGAGTACTCCCAAAAAAATCATTTGTAGCCTGCATGTTAAAATAAAAGTTGCCCAGCTCCCAGACTACTTGTATGCGAGGGTAACAACTCTGTAGTGCTATCAGGTGGCTGACAATACATTCTGACTCTGCCACTCTTCTGATCTTGCTCCCAAACCATATCTTACATTTTGTCTGTCTCCCGTTAAGTGGGCAAGGTCCACCATCTCATTTCCAAACTGACTAAATGCCTTCACAAAATCTGTAAACGTGGCCACTCTTTCTATAAGATTTAAACTTTTCGCAACCTAAAACGAGAGATGAGACGTGATTCAAAATCTTCTCAAGATAAAACCCCTGCACAATCTTGAGCCCAACAGCATTTCACTGCAATCATATACACCATTGGTTCTGACGTCTCAAATAAGAGCATTTGATGCAAAGCGTGGCATAGGCCCTCGACTATGTGTTATCTGTGTGCGTGTCTGAACGAGAGAAAATGCTGTGTAAATTCAAGATGGCCACCGTTGTCGCCGCTTTTCGGTAAAATGGCAGCGCTGATTAATGAGAGGAAGCGTATAAATGTATGTAGTGGCCACCAATGCACCACAGAAAGTTGGAATCGAACGGCGAAACAAAATTCAAGATGGCTATCATAGCGGCCATGTTTGAAAAGTGACGAAGCCAATTTTTGAAATGAACCTTCTCTTAAATGACTCCAGACATGATCAAGGCAAATTGCAACGTATGCCCCGCTCCATGGGCACCAGGGACTCTGGTTGTCACTGAACTAGTTCTGAAGTTGTGGGGAGGAGAAGAAAGATGGCAGCCTGGCAGCCATATCGAGTTTTGTGTCGGGTCGTAAATGGATAGGGAAGTTCCGCTTCACTTGACCATCAAATCATAGAAGCTTCAGGTCTGACACTGACTCAGTTCAGGAGTTATGGCGTGGAATGCGGAAATCAAATATGGGGGCCGGTCGGCCATAGTTGGTTTCTCGGTCTGGTTCAAAATCAATAGGGCACTTCCCCTACCCGAGGTCATCCACACACGATACAGGTCTGTCACTCACTCGGTTCTCGAGTTATGGGACGGAATGCAAAAACGAAGATGTTGGCCTGGTGGCCATGTTGGATTTTGGGTTGGGTCTAAAATTGATAGGGAATCTCCCTTACCCTTGGACATCAGACGACATTTAAGTTTCAGGTCTGTCACTCACTTAGTTCTCGAGTTATGGGGCAGAATGCGAAAAACAAAGATGGCGGCGTGCCGTGGCAGCCATATTGATTATTGGATCGCGACGATTTGTGAAATGAACTTTCCCCTGGTCACTCCCAATAAACCAAAAAATCAGTGGTTCAAGCGAGGTGTTGACGGAAAGAGGAAAGTAACAGTCACTGACACATGGACCACTACATAATGCTCCCTGATTTCTGTCGGGGGCAAAATAATGTCTTGGACAAAATCATAAGTGGTTTGTGTGACTGTTAGTGTCAGGGCAGTTAGTACCAACCTATTCCAATAAAACCTTTCTTTGGCCACCAAATGTTATGTTTCAGGTCAACAGCATCACATGTTGGACTGCTCTTGCACTCATGAGGAAAATCCTTCATGGTCACTCTTGAATAGCCAGGAATGCTTTTTTAACAAACCACTCAAGTAGGACATCAAAGAACATTCTGGCCCCTATGACATATACAGTGGAACCTCTCTAATAAGGACACCCACAGGACTGATAACTGCTGTCCTTAATAGAGAGGTGCCCTGATTATAGAGAGGTCAAATTGAATTGAAACAACCCATTTGGGACCAAAAATAGTGTCCTTTATAGAGAGGTTGTCCTTAATAGAGAGGTGTACGCTAAGGGAGGTTTCCACTGTATTATCTTAATAAATGCAGTGATTCAGTGGCGCTCTTCCCATACAGTCTCACTGAGAACCTACAGCACAATTTCAGCTTTGCATTAACTTGTTGCCAACAGACTTCCTCAGCACCAATTTAAAACTTCAGTACCAAAGGAGCACAAATCAAGCTTTTGGGCCGACTGACCTTTGTGACGAAAACTCCATGTTCCTACCTTTTCCTTGGCGATGAGTAACTGTTTTACAACAACCCGATCCGCCAACAATAGCACCTTCGTAACCGCCGACAATAATATCCGTGCCGCCCGCACCATAGCTGTCTTCTCTGCTCCCTTCACCTGCCCCGTCGCATCAAGCTTCACGTCGGTGAGGACCTGGATATTTTGTCCCGCAATCCGTGCCTCCCGACAAGCCTCGCACATGTCCATCCGGATTTCTTCATTTTCTTCAGCAATCGCCTCTCCAACGGAGACGAATCGTTCAATGGCAAGATTTACGGCCTGTCCGACGCGTATCAACGCCTTGAGAGTTTTCTCCGATTTAATTGCATTATCCCGGTGGTTCACGAGTGTCGTAATCTGGAAGTACAAAAGTTTCAAAATTGTCAACATCACAACAATTATGAACTTGAAAAATATTTTCTTAATCTTATGGCATCTTTGGTAAAGTTAGTTAGAGCCAATGGCAATGGGTTAAGGAAATGGGCTTTCAGAATCAAATGCGATTTTATGGAAAAGGGTACATCTGACTCTGAATAAAGAAAAAGCAAATATTTGCATCTAATAGGACTGACTGACTGGTCCGATCTGACCTCATTAATCACTTGTTTGTAAACACCTAGCCAGCTTTCATCATAACGATAAAAAAGTTGATTTCTACACAGTCAATGTTAATTATCACCTTGACGTTTCAAATGGTTACACCATTCTTCTTCAGAAGTTACACGTCTGACCGCTAGATGTTGTAGCGGCCATTCTCTGATCCCACACGTGACTTTAAGGTCTGTAGCCCCTTCGTCTTGATTCATGTTGGTGGTTTTACGAATCCCAATCGCCTCCTTCACCCATCTCGTAAATCGTGTTGGCTCTCTCTCCACCACTTTGCTTTGTTCCCAATCAATGATATGATTGTCCTTGGCTACATGATCTGTGATGGCCGATTTGTTAAGCTCACTCAACGAAGATTTTCTATTGGCCTGAGCATATCTACGATCTTTTACAGTCTCTACGTCTTTCTGGTGTTCTTTCATCCTCACCGAGAACTTTCTGCCAGACTCCCTGGTTGTCGCAACTGGCACAAGGATTCTACAGTGTCAAGCATATCTCCTTTGTCCGTTGGCTTCACCAATAATTGCCCTAAGGACTCTGGAAGTGTGTGGCCTACATGCTGTAGCCACCCCTGCTATCCTCATGCACTGTTCTACTGTCTCGGAGTCACCTTGTACGAAAGGCAAGACAGTTAGTGGTTTAGTCCTGCTATCAGAATTTCGAGCGTCCTCCTTAGGGTTGATCTTATTGTCCTTACGTTATGTCATTTGTTGTACGACACGATTGAACGACCAACTTGGATAACCACATCTGGCCGCTACGACATCCAGCGGTCAGACGTCTAACTTCTGAAGAAGATTTGAAATGTCAAGGTGATGATTAACATTGATTGTGTAAAAACTAACTTTTTTATCGTTACACAATCAGATGACCGTTTTCGCAGCTTTCATCATGTCAATTGTCATGTGTAAAGGGACTGTGACAAGGCCTGTGGCATGTCTAGCTGAATTTCTACATGTTCAACACATTCCAATCCAGGTAATATAATTCAAACCAAAAGTGTACTACATATGTAGTTTATGTTGGCAAATTATAGCCAATCAGTGTTTATTATTTTCTGTCCGTATTTTATTGGTTCTGTCTCATATTGTTGGTAGCCTAAATGAACTGAAAATTATCCGCAGGCATTGTTTCATTGTTGTCTTGATAATTCATTATGATTGTACTCTGTACAGCCATGCAGTAGTATCACCATTTCTGTATGATGGACAAATATACTGGTCCAGTGCGTCATTTCATTGCTACAGCAACCTATGATTCTATGACACAATCAGTGGCAGTGTGATGCAACACAGTGCATTTACCTGCATTGCATCATGAACTTATGTGACGGATATTCTAAGAGTTCTGTTGTCTAAGAGTTCTGTTGTAGCGTAGAAAATGTGATGTAAACTGTCCAGTACTGAAGTGATTAGATCTATTAGGCGACTGCAAATTAAGAAAACACAGCCAAGACAGCATACTAAACTAAAAATAAACACAATGGGAATTTCTCTAACTCAAAGTACCAGCAGCATGACACTTTGCAGTTGAAATAAGCTCGAATTTAAATGAAAAGGCCAGGGGCCATTGTGCATTTAATGGTTAGGAATTCATCCTGATAAAGAAACATGCTACAGGTATAGTATGTAGGTCAAATGAAAATTGGTACCGGTATGACATGTGATGTATCCTTGCATGGAGTACCTACCATAGAAATATTATTGAAAACAAGTCACGAATAATCGAGATATTGCACTTTTCATCTTTTCAGTTTTTGCTTCCTGGTGGCCAAGTCGAGAATCATATATTAGACCAAAATTCGATGTCCGAGGTTATCTGACCTAGAGGGTCATGTGTACCAAGTTTCAAGTTGTTAGCTTTAGCGGTTAAGGAACGTGCCATTGTTACACTCAAAAGGCCAATTTTAGCCATTTGACCTCTGTGACCTTGAAAAGTAAGTCAAATCAAAAACTCATACCACATGTGATGTATCCTTGCTAGGAGAACCTACCATAGAAATATTATAGAAAACATCACACTTTTTAGGTGTCCTTTTGGCCCCCTGGTGGCCAAGTCAAGAATCAGGTCAGACCGAAATTCAGTATCAGAGGTCACCTGACCTGGGGGGGGGGGGGGGGGGGGGGGGGGGTGGTCCTGTGTACAAAGATTCAAGTTCATAGCTTTAGTGGTTAAGAAAAGAAACGTGCACGATTTTTGAAACAGGATACAGATGACGACGGACACAGCGCTATTGTATCGACTCCCCTACGGTGAGCCATAAAGCCATGATTTTCCCCAAAAATACAACCTCAGATTTTACATGGACTAACATCATTCATTGAAGAATAGGCTTAGGAATATGCCACCCATGTTTCTATTACTCAAAAAATGTTTACAACTCTTACTAGAAAGGAGCTAATGGCCATCAGAATTGTACAATGATGAAAGTTTTGAATTTTCTGCAAAAAATTCAGGCCGCAGGAGAGGGCAAAGTTTTTAAAATCTGGGGCGAAAGAGTTAATTGAATTTAAGAGCCTACTCTCACATATTTAACAGTGTATGTTTTTTATTGAGAGATATTTGGCTTGGCTTGGCACCCAGTCACCCATCGGTTTCTGATAAGATATTGAACCCCTGCAGTGCAGGCTCAACCCAAACATCGAGAATCGTGAAAATCATTAGACTGTAAAACAGCATAAATCTGCTGCTCGACAGGGTGACTGACTCCACTCTATATCGAAACATTATCGCTGCCCCATCAAAAATATCTCTTGGCACTACATTGGTTGGTATGCAGCTAGCGTTGGCGCTATCACGTCGAGACGTTCGCGGTTTATCGCAAGAGCTTAAGGAATATCAGCGTTGTAATTGAGAATGGTATGCTACGCATACTGTTGCATGTGAATGAATTTCTCATGCATGTCATAATGAGAAGACAATGTAGTGTCCAGTGAGAAATACTAGTGATGGGGACATGGATATATCTTCCAGCTGTTTTAAACCATCAAGTTCACACCCCACTACTATCCTAAACAGTTCTTGCAGATTGGGATCCTAACATGTTCAGTGATAGTTGTTGGGATCCCAAAGTACTGTACTTGAATTCAATCATTGAAGATTATCATTTTCATGCCTTCAAACTTGGGAGGAATTGTTATGGCCACTACAAGGTGTTCATCTTTCTTAAATTTACCACTACCGGCACCAATTCAGGACATATTTTTTTCCAAATTTTCTTTATGTTTGTAACTTGACTGTCAATCATCAGGCATAGTATAACACGCAACTGAAATACAAACAATGGAAATTTCCCTCACTCAAAACAGCAGCGTGTCACCTGCAGGGTTGTTATGTTGAAATAAGCTGCCCCCCCCCCCCCACCGGTGTATCTGATTAGCCTGCAACCTATACACTAACACTCCCAAACTGGGGTTATCCCAATTTTTAGGGGTGGAAAATAGCGTTTTCCCTTCCTTCGCCTTCGGAGGTAAATATGAAGTGTCCTGGGGACATTGTGCTCACCTGGGAATGATTTAGTCATGGTAGATGAAATGAGACATGGCGGTTAAATAGACTTTTTAATATGACAAAATGTGGCACTATCAATGACAATTTTAGAGTTTGACCTCTAGATAAAAATTGACCTTAATTTGGTCAACTTCAGAACAGATGCCCAATAGGTGTCTCCATATAAAATTTGAAGAATCTGTGACAAATAGTAGTGAAACGTACCACCTTCACTGAAATTTTAGTTACTAGGTCAAGGTCAAAATATTATGAGCACTATGTCAAGCTTGATAATATCAATCAATGATGCACATTTGAAGATCACACAGTGAAAGTTCCTTGACACAGTGCTGCTTAGAGATAACCATCGCCACAGGCGAGGCGATCTGCGGAAACCACCGCAGGTGAACCTCAATTAGCCACTTCAAATCCGCACTACAGTGTGGTGAGCGTGAGGTCAGCGCAATTAGGCAAAACAACATTCAAAAGAAATGCTGACAAGCGTAATTCATTATAATAGGGCTCTTTTAGTCACCACCTGTGTGATTGACAATGAATAGTTGGTAATCCGTAGCATAATCCAAAAGTTCGCAAGAGGCAATACCAGCCCAAAAAGCGCAAAACCTTGTCAGTATAATCAAAATGAAAAGGCCAGGGGCCATTGTGCTCACCGTACAGATATTTGGTAGAAGAATTCATCCTACCCTTTCAGTTATGGCCCCCTAGTGGCCAAGTCGAGAATCAGATCAAACCGAAGCCGAGGGGTACCCACACACCAAGTATAAACTTTCTTGGTCAAGTGGTTAAGAAACGTGCCACTCTTCTGTCAAAAGTTAACAAATGACGACAACGACGGAAGCCACGGTCATGACGGTATCGTATAAGCTCACCTGACAGTTGAGCTAAAAAGTGAAAAGAGCTGTGTGCACAACAATCTATACCCAAAGAATATGAACATTTAAATCGCTGTAGTGTAAAAACTCAATATCGGCCTTCACATATGCACCCAAATGTGATCTATTCACTCCAACTCCCACAACTGTAGATATTTGAAACGTTCACAATACCAATTTCCGAAAGGTCAAGTTTTTACTGTCTAACAGCATGAAATTGCATCCCAACCAGCACTTGAAACCCCTGGTAACTGATTCCCCCATCATGCGATGGACGTCCCCTTCCCTCCCCAAATTAGCTATCTTTCATCAACAACAAATAAATAGGACATCACCCTTGGCTATAAATTTCAAGTGACAGTTAGCCACACTGTTCAAGTCTTGTTCTGAATGGTAACATTCGTTCTTCAATCTGTCAGTTGCCATTACAATATGATTGATACTCTCTGGAGTAAATCATCATCATGTGTAGGCAAGTATCAACATAGCACTCTATAGTACTCGCTGAATGGTAGACCTGAGAAATAATTGGCAATACTTAGTAATTGGTGGTCATTAACCAAGAAGTATGCAGAGTTCTGGTTTGAGTACTGTATACATATACAGTAGAACCTCTCTATTAAGGACACTCTCGGACCTGACAAATGCTGTCCTTAATAGAGTGGTGTCCTGATTAGAGAGGTCAAATTGAATGGAAACAACCAATTTGGGACCAAAAGTAGTGTCCTTAATAGAGAGGCTGTCCTTATTAGAGAGGTGTCCGCTAAGAGAGGTTCTACTGCACATATCAAAATTAGAAAGAAGGGCAAATAAAACTATTTCGTTCCAGGCAACAAGGACAGAATACGACTGCATGGTTTACATCACGAAGGATAAAGAAGAGGGCACCAAGCAATTGCCTCCATTCATTTTGTTCAGTTTTATACAGTAGAACCTCCCTCAGCGGACACCTCTGCCAGGCGGACACCTCTACATTACGGACACGTCCGGCCAGTCCCGATTTTTTCTAAGTCATTTCCAATAACAAAAACCTCTGTACGGCGGACACCTCTCTATTCCGAATTGCGGACAGGGCGATAGCCAATTTTTGGTCCAATTCCCTCCCAATTACGGACAGTAGGCAAAAACAATGGCTTCCCGCGTGCGCTTGGAGAGTCGAGTAGGCCCGACAGGTGTGATATTTGCGTAATTAATCAACGTAATTACCCCATGGCATTGTGTTTTTGTATCCTAATTAAGCCGTGGCATTTGTTTACTCATCTTTTCAACTAATCACATAGGCCTATTGCATGTATTGTGTCAACGGACACTCATAAATCCACGCGGTTTTGTCAGTGTTGCGGCGAATATGCGTTAGTAGAGAAATTAGAAAAAATTAATTATTAATCAAAGGTGGCTGATGGACAGAAATTATGGTGTTTTTTCACACATTATGACATGTCGGGGAGATTTTGCAATACAAGGGGCACCTTTTACTAGAGAGATTATTCACGCTCTGAGTTCCAAAGTAGCTCACGTCATTCAACGCAACATCACAAGCAAATACTGATCAGCCAACAGGTTTAAAGTTTCTACGCTAGATGTCGACACAGAGAAAACCAAGACCTGCAAGGCGGGAACTTCAAATTCACCTCTGGGACGATTTGGCATAACCTCTCTAGTGCGGACACCTCTCTATTGCGGACACCTTGGCCCAGTCCCATGGGTGTCCGCAATAGAGAGGTTGTACTGTACTTATCACACCAAAATGGCTGATTAAAGCAGCAACTTTTATGGGACACAGTATACACTTCATGTAGCTCTTACTTGTATTATGCAAGTGACATGTAAAGGTGATCATGCCTGGCCTGAATTTTAACAACCAGGAAAAAGAGCTTGCCCGTCTAGACATTAATCTGAGAGACGAAAACACCCGTTTCCTCAAACTCTGACAGTTTGTGACTTGGTCTCAGGTTGGAATGAATTACAACTGCCAAAGCAATCGATAGAGATTGAATCAATTCTTGACATTCTCAATAGACATTTTTAATCTCTTGAAATGAATGCTCCCTTATTCACAACGAATGCTCCCATTGTGCGCTATTCTTAATTGATCTATGTTGTTAGGTTTTATGTATCCTGGCCAAAGCTGTTGTAAACATAAAATCTTACAATCATGCACACAAAAATCCCTCATTAGCTGCTAGACGTTCTGATACTATTTATAAAGCACCGCGCAAACAAGTGATTTAAATCGCTGTGACCTGGAATTGAAATCGCGGCTATGAGTTGTGCAACAAAACTACCTCGCGACCTGTGATTTGCTGTTAGAAAAATAATCTACTATTGACTACAGACTGGCAACTGCAATAACTTTATTTCACTCTGCAAATGCCGAAATTTTATACTTTTTTTTTCACCTTGACATGATGACATGGGAGCAACTGTTGCCACCTGTGAGTGTGACTAGTAAAGTGTTAAACCAGATTATCAATATTGACCCTTTCTTGTCCAAAGCAAGTTTATTTCATTGCAAGGGGAAACAATTTAGGACTTTTTAATAATTTACTTTGGTATCAATTTCATTTGATATTATACTGCACATAAAGTAATTACCTGAGAATCGGGAATAAGGAATAAGGAGCCAACTTCAGGCTGGTCTGTATATTGACCAAGTCTTGACTAAGCTAAGACTCGATAGATAACCTGCGAAAATAAATTTCGGCCATTTAGAAAAGACCTTTTTCACAGGCAACATTTGTTTACAATTACCAACAGTTTAACACCATTTCCATGTGACATGTCTTCCAATCCCATGTTCATATGATATTTTGAATACTTTTGGTGACGATTTGAAGATAAACATGACTTTTATGTCACAGTCAACTTACGCTGCCTGTGAAATGGCCTTTTCAAAATGGCCGAAATTTATTTTCGCACACGGCCTAGGCCAGGGCCTAGGCCTACTCCACCAACTGGAGTTGGTGGAGACCCCGAACTTAAAAACTCGCGAAGGGCAGATGAACAGCCCTCACATACATATGGCTGTGGTCTGTGCATGCAGGATCAGAGGAGTCTAGCATGTCTGGCTTGAATAAGTTGTACGGTACTACTACTATGTGCATCATGAGACTGATAGTGATACACTGCATGCTTCAGACATAGTCATGATAGTGCACGAGTGTCGTGTCAAACATGCAAAAGACAGCACCCCGCTGCGGAAAAAATGATCTCTCTCAGTAACCCGACGTCCAATTACTTAGATTTTTGGCATACACTTAAAGCCGATAATATGCAACAATTCCCTACCTGGGTCACAAGAGGTACAAGCGTCTGCTCTACAGATTTAGTACGAATTTCAAGTGATATTTTAGAATCCGGCCTGACAGGAGCGGCGGCCATTTTTGATAATAAAGTAGAGCCTCGTTTTGGGGTTGACTTTTAGAAGTAGGTCAATCAAATATCGCCTACAACAAGAAGACAATTGCTGCACAGTGAAGAAATTTAAATTAATTTTCAGACTAAAGATCATACAAAAATGATGCTAATTTCAGTATAGTTTTTAACATTTTTTCTACAATATTATTTATACTAGAAGAGAGAATACGTGTTTAGAACGGCGACAACTCTTACTCTTAGTGCTACAAGCGAACAAAAATCAATAGTTCCTCCTACTTCCTGATGTCATTTCGATAAAATATTGTTAATTTCTGGTCAATTTATCCGCCTAATTACCTAAACATGGTGACCTGAAGCCCCATCAACAACTCACAAATAACCATGGATCTTGACAATGGCACCCAAACAAAGGGTAGCAGCTCAAGTTTGAACAAAATAAAGGTATGTGGACCAATTTTGATTATTGACCACCTCCTGTCTTGATGTTATTTGGAATGACTCGATCATGTATTGCAGCGGGTAGTGTCACTATATGTTCAATATTGTGAAATTGACAACAATGATTCATAGTGATTCACATTTCAGCTGTATCCGTAAGCTGATTTGTAATTTCTTCAATGTTGTTAGTGTTACTGTTATGACATGATGTGTAACTAGACTAGTGTCTGTACTCGGGTCTCAGGATGGGCTGGCTTCCATTGGATAGTTTGTCTTGTTTTTGCTGTGTCCGTGTAAAATTTTTTGAGATCTATTCCAAACCAGACACGAAGGATAACCACCCGGTAAATTAAATATTCAATTGAATACCTTCATTTCTTTTCATTGATGTGGTGCAGCTTAATTGTTATGCAGATTCACAATCTGGACGATATTGCCATTAGTCCAAGTCATGAAGTGGCCAATAATTTGGTACCAAAGGTCGATATCTATAATTAAGTGGTGGAAAATCAGTGGTGCGATTCACTTTGGTAAACATGAAATATTGAGTTTAGGGCCGAGCGTGAACTATTGAGATTTAATAAAGTCCCAGGCTAGACTTAGTGAGCCCCCTTCAGGCTTTATGTCGAGGCAGCTCCCCGATCCCCACTTTGATAACCCTTGTGTGCAGTTGAGGGGAAACCCCCCTTGTTGGGACTCTCCATAATTCTTTCTGCATGTTTTTTGTTTTGGTAATTTGTTCCGGTTGCAAGTGAAAGCAAATGTTATAATTCGGGGGGACACCGCTGCACCCCCTTTTTTGGGCCTTGCAGCCAAGCAGCTTGTTCACCATTCTTTCCCTCCAGTTTTCAAAAGTAGTTCATCATTGGAACCATTCTCCTGTGCAGTAATAGTAGTGTGATCAAGTGGCCAATTTGGGTCAATTCTGGCCTCAGACTTGGTTTTCAAGTTCACAGAGATCAATCAAACTCTAAAATCATCATCAATAGTGCCACATTTGGTCATAAAAGTCAATTTGACCTCCATGTCTCATTTCATCTACCACTAAATCATTCCCCGGTGAGCACAATGGCCCTGACCATTTCATTTTTTATCTAATGAAAATTCCTATTTCTATTTTCAGAAGAGCACAGCAACAACCCCCAATGAGGAGAGAGTACAACATATCGGAAATGACCTGTGCAAGATTGACGATTACAAGATTGTGTATACAAAAGCGGCAGATAATCTGAAACGGCGGGCCATCGTCCTTGTCAAGGAAAACAACACATGGGGCTTCACATTACAGGTATGAGTTATTGGAGATATTCTCAGGTTTTGTAACTTTGTGCTTTGTGATATATTCGCAGACCTTCTGTTGAAAAATACCTAGGTGAGCAAATATTTACTCACCTAACTTTTATTTTCATAGCCTAGGCGAGCAATTATCGCAACACTGTAGGCCTAGTTCTAAGAATCATGGCCTTGCCAATGGCAATGTTTGCGACTTGTGTCCGTTGGCCATGAATGAGAGTCACGGATTCCCATGCTAGGAGCGATTCCATTGGTTGGCCTTCCGAGTGACCCCCGTCATTGACCAATGGCGTGCACTGTGATGTAGTTACAATAATATGCCTGTCGGCGGCGCTGCAGTCGGGATATCCAGGTGCACGAATTAAAAAACTTTTTGAAGAGCTAGGCGCGCAGTTCCATGCGCGGCCAAAATGACAATTTGGCCGCGCAAATGCGTTCCTTTCAACAGAAGGTCTGTATTCGGTATTGGAAAACTATGGATTACAAAACTATGGATTGGACTGGGAAAGTCTGGCCTGACAGTCGTCGCTCTCCACCGCCTGTGTACTATCAACATTATGATATCAGAGTGGGAATTGGGAGCAGAGAACAGATGCTAATGTTGGTAGTTTGGGAGTGAGTCATTAGGTAAGGCACTGGGCATGCAAAAGGGTCACGCAGTATGAGGTGTGGGTCCTAGGGCAAGACACTTGGCAGATGGGTCACGAAGGTAGAGGTGTGGGTCCTCGGGCAAGCCACTTGGCATGTAGAAGGGTCACTAAGACACTGGCAGAGAATGTTACCCAAATTAATGTCATATTTGCATAATCCTGGCTAATCTAGGCCTTTTCTTTCAAGGTATATATCTGTCATGAATTATTCAAAAAGGGGACTGGTCTACCCCTTGCCCCCCCCCCCCCCCCCCAACACAGCTGAACTCTAAAACAGTGCAGCTATGAACTTAAAACTTTGTACACAGACCCCCAGGTCAGGTGACCTCCGACACTGAATTTCAGTCCGCTCTGATTCTTGATTTAGCCACCAGGGGGCAAAAAGTGAAAATCTAAAAAGTGTGATTATCTCTTTAATAAGTGACTTGTTTTTGATAAAATTTCTATCGTCGTAGGTTCTCCCAGCAGTGATGCATCACATGTACGGGTTTTTGATTTGACCTACTTTTCAAGGTCACAGAGGTCATTTATCGTAAATTAGCTGTTTGAGAGTAACACTTTGGCACGTTTCTTAACATCTAAAGCTATGATCTTGAAATTTTGGTACACATGACCCTCTCGGTGAGATAACCTCTGAGTCTGATGCCGAGTTGCGGTCCCATCTGATTCTCAACTTGGCGACGAGGAGGGCCAAGACTGAAAAGGTTAAAAGTGCAATATCTCACTTATATGTGTCTTGTTTTTCGATAATATTTTCATGATCTATGTTCTCCTAACAAGGACACATCACATACTTTGCAGGTTTTTGATTTGACCTATTTTTCAAGGTTACAGAAGTCAAGTGGTGTAAATTGGCCATTTGAGTGTAACAATGGCACGTTTCTTAACCCACTTAAATTATAAACGTGATATTTGGTACACATGACTCCCTCGGTCAGATTACCTCTGACGCTGAATTTCAACCAATCTGATTCTCGACTTGGCGACAGGAGGTCCAAGACTGAAAAAGGTAAAAAGTGCAATATCTTGCTCATTATTGACTTGTTTTCGATGATATTTATATGATAGGTACTCCTAAGCAAGGATACATCACAAATCTTGCAGTTTTTCATTTGACCTACTTTTCATTTTCACAGAGGTATGGCATGAAATTTCCATTTGGCTATATAGCACGTTTCCTAACCAGCATGAAATCTTAACCACAAAATATCCATACGGTTAGCACAATGCCCCCTGGCCTTTTCATTTTATGCCTTTCCTCATGTTATTGCTGCTGTCTTGCAGACGTATGGTATCCACCATAAAGCCACCAAGGAGGTCGAGATGTTGACATACGTGGATTACGTAGCATTCGATGGACCTGCACATAAAGCAGGCATGAGAGCAGGTCAGTATTTGCTTGAAAAAATAATCCTGTATTCGATTATTTTGCCTTACCCAGTGGTGAACCTCCAGGGTGTCCGCCAGAGGGAGGGATTGGGGGATTCCCCCTTGAAATATTTTAGGGGGGGAATTTTGAGCACTAAAGTTTGTTTTACTGTAAAATGAGTAATTTTCATGTGATTTGATATGTAAAATAAGAGCATTTGGGAGCTAATTGTAGCAGTTTTAGGGCCAAAAAACGTCTCAGGAGGGGTCATATACCCTTTTTAAGAAAAAAAAATTTTTTTTAGAAAACAAATCTTTTTTTTTGCTCCCCCCTCAAATTTAATCCTGGCGGAAACCCTGGCCTCTGTAAAACCAAACACACTCCATGAATCTGTCCAGGTGCTGTGTTGTTTCGGTACTGTAACTAAACAATGCTTAAGTGGAAATAAAAGGAGTTTTTCTGGGTGCTGCACCTTAACAAAAAGCACAGTGGAGAATCCTGTCACTGTGTGCCTCAATACAGAGGTAGTGGGGGATGATAAGCTAAGCAGAATGTTCACTTTGAACTATGCCTCATTCGCAACTATAAACTGACTCTTGGTTGAAGACCTTGATAGTCGATCAAGTCAAGATAGGCTGAGACTTTATCTTGAAATTTGGTTAAAAGTTTGAAATCCTGCAGTTGCATTTTCAAGCCATTGTTAATTCAAAGATGATATAAGCCTTTATGGTGGTACACATCAATTCACAAGAGTCTTCCTTGGAACGAGATCCATTGAGAGATTCATGAGAAATTGGTGATGACCAGGCCGTGTGCACAATGATTTCTAAATCTGTTGACTAGATGTTTATAAAACTTACAAGTCTCTCTTTGTTATAGGTGATGTGATTCTGTCAATCAATGGGGAGAGCATGGAAAATGTAAACCATCCTTCTCTGGTTGATCACATCATGAAGTGCAATGACAAAATAAGGTAATGGATTTTTCTATCATGATAATCTAAAATTGAATGGTTGATCCATTAAAATTGAAATTTTCTAAAACACATTCAAGGAATCTCTATTTAACATCTCATTTATAGGAAGTGCCCAAGATCATTGTGTTCTGGTATCATGTGCCCTGATCTGGCAGACTGGACATCGGAAAACCAAAAAATTGCAGCGAAAAGTTCGCTCAAACTGAACCAAAATCAAAGAAAGTGCACCTTTTATAAGATACATGTAGCTCAGTCCCCACTGCACTTGATAACACTGCAGAGTGTATTTTGAGAAAGTTATGGAAAGATCCCCGAATCAAATATCGCCTGGCTGAGAATGCTGTCCGGCCATGCAGTAAAAATATACAAACTGCACAAGATTATTTTTATCTTTCCGTGCTGGCTTTTCTTGTTTCGTGCAGACTCTAATTGTTGAAAGACCATTCCCCTTTTGCGTCATTTTCATTGTTGCTCTTAGTGATGTCATGGCATTATTTCTCACGTCGACGATTTTGTTGTATAGTTGCCATTTCGTCAGGTCATTTTATGTCCAACTTGATGTCTTCATGTCACAAGGGTTTTTGGCTCCCTGTGGGGGAGTCTATACAACACCGCAGTGTCCATCCTCGTCCGCCGTATCCTGTTTCAAAAACAGTGGTACGTTCTTAACTGCTGGGGCTATGAACTTGAAACTTTGTACACAGGACCCCCCCCCCCCCCAGATCAGGTGACCTCTGACAATGATTTTTGGTCCGATCTGATTCTTGACTTGGCCACCAGGGGGCCAGACGTGGAAACCTAAAATGTGTGATATCTCTCTTATGAGTGACTCGTTTTCAATAAACTTTTTATGGTAGGATACATCACATTTCATACGGGTTTTTGATTTGGCCTAATTTTCAAGGTCACAGAAGCCAAATTGCGTAAATTGTCTGTTTGAGTGTAACTGTGGCACATTTCTTAACCGATAGAACTATGAACTTGAAACCTTTTACACAGGACCCCCCCCCCCCCCGCCCGAGGTCAGGTGACCTCTGACACTGAATTTCACTTCGATCTTATTCTTGACTTCGCCACCAGGGGGCAAAATGTGGAATCCTAAAAAGTGTGATATCTCTCTTAAATAAGAGACTTGAAAATTTTTATGGTAGGTTCTCCTTGCAAGGATACATGAAATATCATACAATTTTTTGATTTGACCTACTTTTCAAGGTTTGAGTGTAATTATGGCACATTTCTTAACCAAGTTATGAACTTGAAAGTTGGTACACATGATACCCTATGTCAGATAACCTCTGATGCCAAAATTTGGTTTGATCTGATTCTTGACTTGGCCAGCAGGGGGCCAAAACTGAAAAGGTAAAAAGTGCAATATCTTGCTTATTAGTGACTTGTTTTCGATAATTTGTTTGTGGTTGGTACTCCAAGCAAGGATATGTCACGCATTGTATGAGTTTTTGATTTTACCTGCTTTTCTAGGTCACAGAGGTCAAATGGTGTAAATTGGCCATTTGAGAGCAACCATGGCACGTTTCTTAACCGCTAAAGCTAACAACTTGAAACTTGGGACGTATGACCCTCTAGGTCAGATAACCTCTGACACCAAGTTTCAGTCCTTATATAATTCTCAACGTGGCCACCAGGGGACCAAAATTGAAAAGGTACTAATAAGTGCAATATCTAGTTTCTTAGTGACTTGTTTTCAATAATATTTTTATAGTAGGTTCTCCAAGCAAGAATAAATGTCGTCCCGATTTTGATTTGATCTATACATGTAGCATGTTTCTTAACCAGCATGAATTCCTAACCACCAAATATCTATACAGTGAGCACAATGGCCCCTGGCCTTGTCATCTGAAAATTTCTGGGGATTTGTGGTGTATGTTTCATCCATCTTAGCCTGATATTGAACCAATGATTCCTCCATTTTAACCTGTTATTGCACCAATGATTCTCCTATCTCACTACGGTATCACACCAATGATTCCTTTATCTTAACCTGGTATCAAACCAGTGATATCTTTATTGGTGTTGTCTATGATTCCTCCATCTTAACCTGGTATAGCACCAATGATTCCTCCATTTTAACCTGGTATCACACCAATGATTCCTTTATCGGTGTGGTCTATGATTCCTCCATCTTAACCTGGTATAGCACCAATGATTCCTCCATTTTAACCTGGTATCACACCAATGATTCCTTTATCGGTGTGGTCTATGATTCTTCCATCTTAACCTGGTATAGCACCAATGATTCCTCCATTTTAACCTGGTATCACACCAATGATTCCTTTATCGGTGTGGTCTATGATTCTTCCATCTTAACCTGGTATCAAACCAATTATTCCTCGATTTTAACCTGGCATCAAACCAATGATTCCTTTATCGGTGTGGTCTATGATTCCTCCATCTTAACCTGGTATATAGCACCAATGATTCCTTTTTATTGGTGTGGTCTATGATTCCTCCATCTTAACCTGGTATAGCACCAATGATTCCTTTATCGGTGTGGTCTATGATTCCTCCATCTTAACCTGGTATATAGCACCAATGATTCCTTTTTATTGGTGTGGTCTATGATTCCTCCATCTTAACCTGGTATAGCACCAATGATTCCTTTATCGGTGTGGTCTATGATTCCTCCATCTTAACCTGGTATATAGCACAGATGATTTCTCTATCTTAACCTGGTATCACACCAATGATTCCTTTATCGGTGTGCTCTATGACTCCTCCATCTTAACCTGGTATAGCACCAATGATTCCTCCATTTTAACCTGGTATCAAACCAATGATTCCTTTATCGGTGTGGTCTATGATTCCTCCATCTTAACCTGGTATCAAACCAATGATTCCTTTATCGGTGTGGTCTATGATTCCTCCATCTTAACCTGGTATCAAACCAATGATTCCTTTACC
Source organism: Lineus longissimus (assembly GCF_910592395.1). NCBI lineage: Eukaryota > Metazoa > Nemertea > Pilidiophora > Heteronemertea > Lineidae > Lineus > Lineus longissimus. The sequence goes on from NC_088322.1 coordinate 6,174,208, forward strand.
GGTGTGGTCTATGATTCCTCCATCTTAACCTGGTATAGCACCAATGATTCCTTTATCGGTGTGGTCTATGATTCCTCCATCTTAACCTGGTATATAGCACAGATGATCTCTCCATCTTAACCTGGTATAGCACCAATGATTCCTTTATCGGTGTGGTCTATGATTCTTCCATCTTAACCTGGTATATAGCACCAATGATTCCTTTATCGGTGTGGTCTATGATTCTTCCATCTTAACCTGGTATCAAACCAGTGATTCCTTTATCGGTGTGGTCTATGATTCCTCCATCTTAACCTGGTATATAGCACAGATGATTTCTCTATCTTAACCTGGTATCACACCAATGATTCCTTTATCGGTGTGGTCTATGATTCCTCCATCTTAACCTGGTATCACACCAATGATTCCTTTATCGGTGTGGTCTATGATTCCTCCATCTTAACCTGGTATATAGCACAGATGATTTCTCTATCTTAACCTGGTATCACACCAATGATTCCTTTATCGGTGTGGTCTATGATTCCTCCATCTTAACCTGGTATCACACCAATGATTCCTTTATCGGTGTGGTCTATGATAATTCCATCTTAACCTGGTATAGCACCAATGATTCCTCCATTTTAACCTGGTATCAAACCAATGATTCCTTTATCGGTGTGGTCTATGATTCCTCCATCTTAACCTGGTATAGCACCAATGATTCCTCCATTTTAACCTGGTATCAAACCAATGATTCCTTTATCGATGTGGTCTATGATTCCTCCATCTTAACCTGGTATCAAACCAATGATTCCTCCATCTGAACCTGGTATATAGCACCGATGATTTCTCTATCTTAACCTGGTATCACACCAATGATTCCTTTATCGGTGTGGTCTATGATTCCTCCATCTTAACCTGGTATCACACCAATGATTCCTTTATCGGTGTGGTCTATGATTCTTCCATCTTAACCTGGTATCAAACCAATGATTCCTCCATCTTAACCTGGTATATAGCACCGATGATTTCTCTATCTTAACCTGGTATCACACCAATGATTCCTTTATCGGTGTGGTCTATGATTCCTCCATCTTAACCTGGTATCACACCAATGATTCCTTTATCGGTGTGGTCTATGATTCTTCCATCTTAACCTGGTATATAGCACCGATGATTTCTCTATCTTAGCCTGGTATCAAACCAATGATTCCTTTATCGGTGTGGTCTATGATTCTTCCATCTTAACCTGGTATCAAACCAGTGATTCCTTTATCGGTGTGGTCTATGATTCCTCCATCTTAACCTGGTATATAGCACAGATGATTTCTCTATCTTAACCTGTTATCACACCAATGATTCCTTTATTGGTGTGGTCTATGATTCCTCCATCTTAACCTGGTATCACACCAATGATTCCTTTATCGGTGTGGTCTATGATTCTTCCATCTTAACCTGGTATCAAACCAATGATTCCTCCATCTTAACCTGGTATAGCACCAATGATTCCTCCATTTTAACCTGGTATCACACCATTGATTCCTTTATCGGTGTGGTCTATGATTCTTCCATCTTAACCTGGTATCAAACCAATGATTCCTCCATCTTAACCTGGTATATAGCACAGATGATATCTCCATCTTAACCTGGTATCACTCCAATGATTCCTTTATCGGTGTGGTCTATGATTCTTCCATCTTAACCTGGTATATAGCACCGATGACTCCTCCATCTTAACCTGGTATCACACCAATGATTCCTTTATCGGTGTGGTCTATGATTCTTCCATCTTAACCTGGTATCAAACCAATGATTCCTCCATTTTAGCCTGGTATCAAACCAATGATTCCTTTATCGGTGTGGTCTATGATTCCTCCATCTTAACCTGGTATAGCACCAATGATTCCTCCATTTTAACCTGGTATCAAACCAATGATTCCTTTATCGGTGTGGTCTATGATTCCTCCATCTTAACCTGGTATAGCACCAATGGTTCCTTTATCGGTGTGGTTTATGATTCCTCCATCTTAACCTGGTATATAGCACAGATGATTCCTCCATCTTAACCTGGTATAGCACCAATGATTCCTTTATCGGTGTGGTCTATGATTCCTCCATCTTAACCTGGTATATAGCACCGATGACTCGTCCATCTTAACCTGGTATCACACCAATGATTCCTTTATCGGTGTGGTCTATGATTCCTCCATCTTAACCTGGTATATAGAACCGATGACTCCTCCATCTTAACCTGGTATCAAACCAATGATTCTTCCATCTTAACCTGGTATATAGCATCGATGATTTCTCTATCTTAACCTGGTATCGCAACAATTATTCCTTTATCGGTGTGGTCCATGATTCCTCCATCTTAACCTGGTATAGCACCAATGATTCCTCCATTTTAACCTGGTATCAAACCAATGATTCCTTTATCGGTGTGGTATATGATTCCTCCATCTTAACCTGGTATATAGCACCGATGACTCCTCCATCTTAACCTGGTATCACACCAATGATTCCTTTATCGGTGTGGTCTATGATTCTTCCATCTTAACCTGGTATCAAACCAATGATTCCTTTATCGGTGTGGTCTATGCTTCCTCCATCTTAACCTGGTATATAGCACCGATGATTTCTCTATCTTAACCTGGTATCGCAACAATTATTCCTTAATCTGAACCTGGTATCAAACCAATGATTCCTCCATCTTAACCTTGTACTGCACCAATGATTCCTTCATCCATGCCGCCCCTCAGTTTTGAATTCATCTTCAAGTTTTTTTACAAAACTCTTGTCTTTTCCAGGATGGTTGTTTTCTTTGAAGATTGTGTGAGAAAAGTCGAAATGCACCAGCGGATAATAAAACTCCAGAAAGTTCTTGAAAATAAAGAGAAAGAGTTCTTGGCTTTGGAAGAACAAGAGAGAAAGATCATAGAGGGTTGGTAGTCTATAGGACATTAACCTTTATAATGCATGACTAAATTAGGGACAATTTCAGAAAGTGGTATAGTTGAATAGTGTCAATAGTTATGATACTTTTAGAACCATCACAAAGGACTTGGCAAGAGCTTTCATATGAATGGTAATGTGAATAGGGTTTGACAGTTCTTGTTGTTTTCTGCACAATTTCACTGTCTTACACTTAGCAGCTTATGATGTGATAAGAATAGTAGACCAGATATTGTTCGGGATCCCAGTTGATCAATTGGTGTTAGAGACAAATGGCATAGTCTGTCAGGTGGAGACTCATGCATTCAATTTGTGAGTCTGCCTTCGGATTGGCCAAAAGTAGGGACAACATATATTACAGAGTATGGTCGTCGAATTTGACCATGAAATTTTATATTGAATCAAATCTGGTAGTGCATAATAATAATAAAATTTGTGTAATTCATGAATGAAAGAGACAGCTCATATGAGGAACTAACAGTAACTGTTAGCAATTTCTTCGCGCTGTATAGAACATTTGAAACTGATCAGTTTATTCGGAGGCGAAGATCGTGCCACAACAGAATCCTGTTGTGGATAAGAAAAATGAAATCATTTCAAATTAGCCCCACTGGCAGTGGCGGACCAGCGCCATCCATGGGGCCTGTTGCTATAAGGCTACATAGGGCAGTACTAGCTCAGCTGAGCGTTATCTCCTTCAGTAAATTTCATTTACAACAGTTGCATTAGGGCGCCAACTTTCCCTACTAATGCAGATTGAGCAACTTGGACCAAGTTGGCTGTGGGCTGCAGGATATCTTATAGCTAATATTAGTCTGCTGCAGATGCGCTAAATAGACATTCTCTCGATCATGTAAACATTCTTTGGGTTTTTTTCAGGCATTCACTTGGAGTCCTCGAGCTCTGAGTATGAGACGGATGAAGATGAAGATGAGACTCACAGGAGTAACATCAGCATTGAGGTGACCCCGCCTGAAGCGCTCATTGAGTCCCCGGCACGTCGGGCAAGCATGCTGGGTAATCAGTTCGTACAGATGTTCGCGCCCGACTCCTGTGCATTGACAGATGTCGGCGCAGTCAGTCCACGCCCAGAGCGGTTTCGTGCTTCGCCAAGTTTCGGGCGCAGGTTTCTTAGACGGCAGGCACCGTTGGAAAGGGATTATAAAACGAGCCAAGATTTTCAAAAGATTTCGCCATGTCTTGTACGGAAGGAGCGTGGTTTTCAACCTATTTCGTCATCGGATGATGAATCTGGAGATGATTCAAAAGAGAAGTCTGAAAGTCAGAAAGGTTTAATGAAAGACATTGCTAAGGGTAATATTAAGATCGTTCCTAAGGCTGATGTCAATATCGTTGCTAAAGTGAAAATGGAGAACCATAAAGTTACTGGTAATGAGTCAAAGCAAGCCGCAGGTGAGACCGTTAGTCACGTCGATAGCATTGATGATAGCGGCTTGCATGTTGTTGTTAACAAGAAGGCAGCAGCAGTGCTCGGCCTCTGCGACATGACGCCAGAATCGCAGAAAGTCCGCAAACGTAGCAGCTCGGGTTCACACGATCCGTCACCAGTGCTGGAACAGGGTGAAGGACAGGGGCAGAGCAGCTCTCCTAAACCTGCACCAGAAATTAAGGCAGGTGGTTGTGAGACTGATTTGACTATCGGTAAGAAGGCAGCACGTTTCCTTGGCTTGTGCGAGCCTGAACTAGAGTCAAAGAAACCGCAACGCAGTCACTCTGCAAATGAAAAGGACATGGTCCGACCAAGTTCTGAGATTTTCGCACTCAGAAATGAAGAAAAGGATGTCTCTCGGCCCAAGTCACAGTTTTTCATTGCGCTGCCAGGTGGGGATGATGACGCTGTCTTTCGTGAAATAGAATATCAAGAGTCCCAAAGGAGGCGCTCTTCTCAGTTCTACATATCCTTAGACGAGATTGAGGGTGATGCACAGGATTCAAGCAGCAGCAGCTACGCAAAATTGCGAGATTCAAACGCCGTGGACTCCCTTGTCGCTAAAACTGAAGGTCAGGAAGGTGGAAATGAACATCTAATAGGTGGCGCTGTTAGAGGTGACTTTACAAAAGTGAAAAGTGGCGCCAAATCACGACCTGGTGTCTTGGTTTATCACTACAACACAAGGCCGGCGAATATCTTACAAATTGGTAAAAGTTCTTCTCTTGGAGATTTATATCCTATGGACAAGAATTCTGAGACGCACGCGAAACGGCATGAACTGAAATTTATCCGATCTCAGAGTGAGGCTGTTGAGATTGGGTACAGTTACGGAAGCCTTGGACGTAAACGGCATCATAGGAAAAAACCCAAAAGTGGTGCGTTGGTTCATTCTCAGAGCGTTAGTAGTGATGTGCCGCAAATAATGAAAGATAAGGTTGTGCCGCATTCTGCCAGTTCTCCTGTCGTGCAGCAAGCAGGATTTTCAAAGTTGCATTCAGAACATTCAGCATTAGGTATTGTGAGTGAAAAGAAAGTTGAACTGGGCGAAGCTGTGATAGGACCAGAACTCAAATCATCTGGGTCGGTGTATTCGGGAATGCAAGGCCAGAAAACCATGCGTTCGAGTCCGCGGAGTATCACTCCAACTCCGCTTGGGACGGCGTTGACACGCAATGCACCCTGGGGAGAAGGAGAACTTGAAAAAGTTGTCACTCAGAAATTACGACATGATAGTGCAGGGGTGGTTTTAGATGAAACGAAAATCAAAAAGCAGGCGACATCACATGCTGTGGGAGGGCTAGAAAAAGAGCATGAGGTCCGCACAAAATCTGAAAGCAATCTTGGGAAGAAGTCACGCAAGAACCAGGGAATGTATGTGGTAGCTACAGGGGATGGATTTTCAAAAGCAGATTTGGAAATTCCTGTATTTCAGGATGAATCCCAGGATGTGAAATTGGTCAGGTATGAACCGGTTAGTGAGCAGATGCAGAATTCTATTGAGAGTTCTACTGATGATATAAAAATCAAAAAGCACAAGTCAAGAAAACAGGACCGGTCTGTTCGATCTGCGTTGGAAACTGAAAAATTGAATGAATCTCGGGCAAGAAGTCCCGCTGTTCTTGTAGCTCAAAGAAATGTTGACAAGGCCAACACTGGTTGTGAGAGAGTACAAGACAACGAATCAGAAAGTACGAACATTCCAAAAGTTCATAGCTTAGCGGTCCAGACTGGGGATCATAAGTCTGCAAGCAAAGACAATGAACCTGGGTCACTGGTAAGCACTGCAAGTGACTCTGTTTTAGAGGGGCCGGAGTCGAAACAAGAAATTGTGAACATTTCAAGTTTTCAACAAAATGAGGTGCCACAGTCGTCGGTTATTTTTGAGGAAAGCAAAGCGCAGAAATACTCCTTTGACGGGACGTGTATACGTCTAGGGGAGTTGATTAATGAGGATGATGAGATCACTTGGTTGTGATTGATTAATTGGTCCAAGGAGCATTCAACTTCTAAACAATGGTATCAGACCAGAGCAGTCAAGTTTTCACCCAATAACCTTTGTAAGAAGCAAGGATGTTTAAAATAAGTCTTACTAGGTTTAGGTTAGTAATCAGTCAATTTCGTGATAACCGTAATTTAACATGTCAGAGCTGAGTGTGATTTAGATCATCATATACAACGACTACTGTAAACCGCATTATAAAACTAGGGAATTTCGTAGCAGTTTGCCTTAAACTGTGGCTTTATAACTATTATATGCCTAATTTTATGACCTTGGCTGATATGAATAAAGGTGAAAATGAGCAAATGCTATTACTGGAAACTTAATGCACATGTACATATATATGTACATATACACTAGGCCTTTCTTTACAAAACTGAAGTAAATGCATACTGTAGTCCATTTGTAAATTTTATGTCCATTCGATGGGGCTCTGGAGCGCAAAGTGTTAATTTATTTAAAGTTTGCTCTTCATTGACCTGTGCTTTACAACCAAACAGGATGTTTAGGGTTATGTAAGCATTGTCACTGCAGAGATCAAACAATTCTTAAGCATAGCCCAATGACCATTTTGGGGGTCACCTTGTGCTGATAGGCCATATTTTGTTTCTGGGTACTTCCCATTCATATTTTACCCATGAATGTACACAAAAAATAATTACCTGAAGATTTCACCAAAATTGACTGAGAAAAAAATGAATGGAGCGGAAAATCACAAATCCAGTGCAATACCTCAATGAGCATAAAGAAATACAAAGAATTTTTTTTGTTACTGTGGTAACTGAAATGAGGAAATCTTATTTGGTCGCAAACCTCGGATCAATAAAAACCAAACTCGAAAGAAATCTGCCCAGTAGTTTGCACTCCAGAGCCCATTAAATGTACAAATGAACTGTAGTTTGATATCAGCCCTTGTCTTTTTTTATTACTGCTGAGTGAATAGTCACTGCTGCCTGAAGTTAAACAATGCTGAAGTTACTTGTCCATCTTTGCTGAAACCTCAAAGCCAAAATTTTGTGATTTTCAAAAACCATATCTTAAAATAAAATGGCCATAAATGCGCATTGACTTCTGATGTCAAAGTCTCTGCAATACTTGCAGTATTAAAATATCAGTCTGGATATCCTAAGACAGTTGGTGTTTTACAAAGATAGTTGCTGTGCATGTGTTGGCTGCTGCTCGCATCAATCTTTGTAATTTTTATAATAGGCTGCAACAAGGGCCATCCACAAATGCATAAAAGCCATGCATTTGACCTTAAATGCTGAAGGAATCCCAACCAGTTTTGAAGATTTTTAATTCAGTAAAACTGTTAAAAACAGGGATATTATTCATGTAAAAGAAACACATCTTGATTATTTCTTCGATTTATGAACGAATCTTAATGGATGAAATTCGATATTTGTGGCAAAATCAAATCAAGAAACAAAATAACGGGCAAAAGTGCCAAAGTAAGTTTTTAATCAGACATACTTTTCAATGTCACAGAGGTAAATAGCTTAAATTGACCGTTATTAGTTTTTTTGGCAATTTTGCTCATCAGCCAAATAGTTCCTGTTTTCTCACAAAAACCCTTTCAGCTATATCTCATGAATGCTGAATAGTCCACAAAGCCCACTATCATGTCACCTCGATGTCCTTGGGCTGCGTGGGTTAAGCTCGCCATGCAATGCTATTTTTATTCTCCTTTCAAGTAGAATATCTGTCAAATCATCATAGACAATGATATGATTTGTATGTTTTGTTTGTGAATGTATATGTTTGTTTCATATTCTGGGCAAATGTGCGATTGAAATATTCACATTTTGGCTCACCGTAGGGAGTCTTCCCTAGCGTCCGGCGTTTGTATCCTGTTACAAACAGTGGCATTTATGGTACATGTAGGTACTCCTACAAGTAGGTGACAGAGATCAAATGATGTAAGTTGGCCATTTGAGTGTAACCATGGCACAATTCTTAACCGTAAAAGCTATGAACTATAAACATGGTACACATGACCCCCTACGTTAGATAACCTCCGAAGCCAAATTTCGGTCCGATCTGAAAAGCGATTTTGAGACATGGATGGTACACATTTATCATCAAACGGAGGGTGTGTTGTGATATCAGTACACAGCGGGCAATCCTACTGGAAGCTTGTGGGTTTCTTCAAGGCATAAGCGTGATTTCAGGATGGATATAATGGTGTTTATAGTATATTTAAACTTGTTTAGCTGTGAAGGTCAAAGTTAGATATGTCCATTTATGTAAATTTACACGTTTATACCTCTTTTGTTCTTTAAATATGTACAGTCCATGCTGAATTCTTTAGCCAGTGTGTCCATGTACCAACAATTTTAGGAGGATGTAGGTAGCATATGTCACCTTTCATAACCAAATATAATATGTAGTTGTACTTATCCAAGTTCTTGTACCTACAGTAGGACCTCTCTAATGAGGATACCCTAGGGCAGACAAATGATGTCCTTGATGTCAGGTTTGACAGAAACATGACTATGAAAGATCATATTCGCAACATGTGTAAATCCATGTACTTCTCCTTGTACCGGATAGGTCGGATCTGCAGGTTCCTTGACCAAGCCAGTGCTGAACGCCTTGTCCATGCTTACGTCACCTCAAGGCTGGATATGAGCAATGGGCTTCTGTACGGTTTACCGGACCAAACCATTGCTCCGCTCCAGCGGGTACAGAACTCAGCCGCTAGGCTTATCTGTGGTACGAGGAAGCGTGATCACATCGCCCCCATCTTGAAGCAGCTCCATTGGCTCCCAGTAAAGAGCCGAGCTGTCTTCAAGGTGCTGGTGATATGTTTCAAGGCCCTCGATGGACTTGCGCCATCATATCTGTCTTCACTTTTGCAGCGTAACGAAGGTGGGCGCCTTACCTGGTCATCCTGTTCAGAGTGTCTCCTTGTACCTCACTCAAAATCAAAATACGGGGATCGCAGTTTCTCTGTGGCTGCCCCTTATCTCTGGAATCGACTCCCCAAAGCAATTACATCTGCTGAGACCCTCACCCAATTCAAATCCCTTCTTAAAACACACTTATTCAATCTTCACTTAAAAAAATAGAGGAGGTAGCGCTTTGAGCAGGGTGAGTGACCTGGAAAGGTGCTTTACAAATTCTATATTTATTTATTTATATTTAATTGAGAGGTGTCCTGATTTCAAAGGTCAAATTCAATATACCTCTCCAATTTTGGACCTGACTGAATGCAGGGACCTTTACAGGAAGGGTCTCCTTGAGAAAGGTGTCTGCTAAGGAAGGTTCCACTTTTTTTCATTCCAAAAAATATTATTCAGCATATTCGTACAATCATCCGATAGATATTATACAGAGAATTTTGCTACAGAATCAAAATCTTCTAGTAAATTTTCAAACAGCTTTTTTGGCCAAATTTCTACAGGTCAATACTTCTTTTCAGCAAGTCTTGATGCATTCCACATGATCAATAGAATTTTGTGTTTTGTTGCAAAAAAGTATTTTTTGACCCACCGCTGAATTATTACTCCACAAGAAAATACTCTAAGTTTCCTAAATGTCTTTTAAGTGCAGGAAGTTGTTTGACTCCATATCCTCTTTAATGAGATTCTAACTGGCGGAGAGTTAATTTCAAAACAAAAACATTCCTTGAGAACACTTTCCATGATTTTGGAGAAGTTTGCACATACTTTTTTTGACAAATTATGATGTTTTTCATAGCATGTCTACTGGATCAGTGCATTTAGCGTATATTATAATACAACGTATTCCATTTGATCGTTCAAAATTTGGTAGTTCATATTGACTTGCCAAGGTATGAGATGATCTCCCATGCTTGCATCCGCGGTGTGGCGCTGTGAGCGTTTTAAGACACTTGACGAAAAAGGAAAAACAGCAAAACATGTGAATGATGATGATGTAATTTGTTAATCAAACAATAGAATGTACTCCATCACCGTCTATCTAAGGTTGCTATGCTAGACATATGTCATTGACTTGGAGTGTTCGCAGTTGTGGTTACTGCTGGAGGCAAAATGTTGAAACCCTTGCAGCGGAACAATGAAGGGGGTTTGATCAGAGTGCAGGTTTCCTTTGTCTGATACAACTGAGGGAATCAATCGGGAACTAATATTGTTGAGAAATTATATGTAAATCGTAGTTAAATCATAATTCTATTATGGTCGAGATGGGCATTTGATATAAAAAATCCATTTATTGTTATTGAACGTATTGTATTGTACAGTTTTGTATGTGAGTATTAAAAGGTAAAATGAATTGATGTCAAAAGTTATTTATAAATGTATAGTTGATGTTTATATAAATTCCGATTTCATTGTACAGAAAGATAATGTTTTTGCAGTCCAACAGATAGTGGGAGATTACGCGATAGCCATTAGAAATTGTTTCATTCTTGATTAATGTAAGACATTTATTGAAGTTGTTCACATTTTAGAGGCTGAAACTGTTTGACCCGGAAGCAGGACAATTACCCCCTGGACATATAGCCCCAGACTTTTACCCCCAGACGTTTACCCCCTGAACATTAACCCCCCAGACTTTTACCCCACTGGACATTTACCTCAATGTACAAACTATTTTACAGTTTAAATAAAGGATAACACTTGACAATGTAGCCCAACTCTACAAGACCCCGCCAGATAACCCAACTCTCATATAACACTCTAACCCCAATCTTCTTGACCCTGTCAGATAACACTTTAACCTAACTCTACAAGATAACCCAAATCTCATATAACACTCTAGCCCCAATCTTCTTGGCCCTGTCAGAAAACACTTTAACCTAACTCTACAAGATAACCCAAATCTCATATAACACTCTAACCCCAATCTTTTTGGCCCTGACAAATAACACTTTAGCCTAACTCTACAAGATAACTCAAATCTCATATAACACTCTAGCCCCAATCTTCTTGGTCCTGACAGATAACACTTTAGCCCAACTCTACAAGACCCCACCAGATAACCCAACTCTCATATAACACTCTAGCCTCAATCTTCTTGGCCCTGACAGATAACACTTTAGCTCAACTCTACAAGACCCCGTCAGATAACCCAACTCTCATATAACACTCTAGCCTCAATCTTCTTGGTCCTGACAGATAACACTTTAGCTCAACTCTACAAGACCCCGTCAGATAACCCAACTCTCATATAACACTCTAGCCCCAATCTTCTTGGTCCTGACAGATAACACTTTAGCCCAACTCTACAAGACCCCACCAGATAACCCAACTCTCATATAACACTCTAGCCTCAATCTTCTTGGCCCTGACAGATAACACTTTAGCTCAACTCTACAAGACCCCGTCAGATAACCCAACTCTCATATAACACTCTAGCCTCAATCTTCTTGGCCCTGACAGATAACACTTTAGCTCAACTCTACAAGACCCCGTCAGATAACCCAACTCTCATATAACACTCTAGCCTCAATCTTCTTGGCCCTGACGGGTAACACTTTTAATAGCCTATCTCTACTTGACTCTGACAGATAACACTATAGACCAACTCAACTTGGCCCCGACAGATATAGCCCAACTCTACTTGGCTTCCACATATTCCTAAAATATTAAAATGGTGCACAGTTTTAATCAAAAGACGTTGATTATATTCTATTTGTGAAGTAATCGGTATGAAATTTAGTGTGGTTTTGTGCAATTAATTGTAATTTATAATATCCATTGTCTTTATATTCAGGCCATTCAACAAAAATATTGCTTGTTTATTGTCACTAAACCTGATTTCACACTGTTGGCAAGAGAGGGACTTTTACTAAAACTGTACTGCTGCCATTGATTGCCTCTTCTCCCGTTGTCAGCATTTGCAATAAGTGATGGGGCATATCAGTGCAGTTTCTATTTGCCACCAATTATGACCCATTGTTCAACTCGAACCAGGATTGTTTACCCTCACTGATTCCACTGTTCAAAGAATCTGGAACAAAATCTGATATAAGTTTATTCATGCAAGGTCACAATTCCAGTGAGGATACCTGTTGTTAATAAACAGGAGAATGCAAAAACAAACAATACTGGGTCTGGGAATAACAGCTTGTATCTACAAGATATCTGGTGGGTCTCATTGATTTTTGTAACAACCGTAGGGTGCCAGAAGCTGGTATAGACCTCCCCTAGGCACATGGAACCTTCATAGTACAGTACCTCATTCAAGCAGCTTGACATTTCGATGGACGAAATATAAAAATTTTGCACAAAAAGCCGGGTTGTGATGATAAACAAGTGAACATTTTTGAATGCCAAACATGGCCGAGGCCTTTGATTCTACAGACTATTTGTAATATGCATGGTGCTCAACTTCATGGTGATAGAGATGTTTGGTTTTAGGGAATGTCTCTCCTTGAATTTGTAAGAATATTCCATGAAATCTTACATTAATTTTTTTAGCCAAAAAGTGTTTTAATGAGAGTTCTGTATCAATAAGCTAAAGCAAAATATTTCGACAAATTCCAATTTATCTAGCAAATTTAAGGTGAGGCAGCAGATCGTTAATGTAAGTCCATCCATAACCTACCGGTATTTAGTATTATGATATTCTTTTATTTTGCCTTACATTGCCATGGTAACCTCAGTATATTTTGGTGTGGTAACCATGGTTAGAGACATCTCCTACTATTTTTGTAGAATCCTGGTTGTGACATTATTCCGAGATTTGACTGTTTCCAAGATCAGTCATTTTTCATAATTCTGTATTATGATGGTAGCCATGGTTATTACAAAATTTTGTTGCCATGGTTACCCATCAACAAGATATATCCACTTCACTGTTGAGAACTCGGTGCACTGCACAGAACTGATTTCTGTCGATCATCATTTTTCAATGTCCAAATGCGAGAACATCGGATTTTGCAATCGTAGAAACTGTAAGTGTCAGTCTCATTTGCTACCAACTCTGCTTTTTGGAGTTTGCATCTGAAGAAGACAATAGCTGGAATTTTAAGTAGATAAAAATGTGTGTGATGTATTCAATGAGTTTCCGATACAATGTTGTTTCTTGTGAGAAATTTGTTGGCCCTATTTTGAAATCCTCAAAAGCTGATTTGTGTTTTCACTGTTTTCTGTGCCATCCACTTGAATTTCTTATAGTCTTCATCGTGGAGATTTGGACGGTGTCAGCAAGGCACTGTCCACTCTGGTTACCAAAGCGCTAGCAGACGACAATAATAAATTTGAAAGCACAGGCTGGTTCAACTGCGAATATTTCCTGTTCTATGGCACTCGTCGTGGATTTGCTGGTTGGTATTTCTAGATGAAAACTTGAACACATCTGTTCATAGGTTCATACTGAAGTGCCTGTCCTAAATAAGTAGAGAAAGCCTTGTTAGACAGAGCTAACCTTTGATTATGAAGGGATTTTTAAATGAAGGTGACCATGGTCTGTCTATGTGCTCTACCACAGCTTTCAATGACTTGATGTAGCTGAAGAAGCACTCGTGGCATGGCCTATCAAGGAGCTGCTCACGGTGCTGAACCTCTAGCTTGCCTGTCGACTAAGTGCATTGCCCGAGACCTTGCTAGGAGGAGCACTATAGTGGTGATATTGTATTTGGTTCGAGCCATTGAGCAGCCGACATGACATGTGAAGGCATATCTGAGTTCTTCTTCTCCGTATAAAAAGGGGCTTATCGCTAACTAAGGAATGAGGCATATTGATATTCACATTGCCTCATCACCTCTATCGGACTAATTGATATACATTTATATCCAAGCTGCAGCACAGGGTCCGAGTCTGTGGACAATTGGTTGGTTTAATTTGTCTTTTTGATGCTGCATTAGATTTTCTTTGCAATTCAATCTTTCGACCGGTGCAATTCAAGATAAAGCCCATTTGAACCTGTCTGTGCCACAGGTATAATGCTAGTGGTTATAATTTTCGCAACTTAGGCAGATAGATATAAGCGCAATTTGTACCCGTAATTATGCGTAGGGCTACAAAAACACTGATTTCTCCACTTATTCAGGACAGCTTCATCAATATAAATCTATTAACAGATGTATTTAATCTATCATCTAGAAATACCAACTGGCAAATCAACGTCGAGTGCCATCGAACAGGAATATTCGCAGTTGAATCTGCCTGTGCTTTCAACTTGTTTGCTGTCATCTGCTTGTCCTTTGGTAACCATAGTGGAGACAGTGCCTTGCTGACACCGTCCGAATCCCCACACTGGTCTTGACAACTGATCATGAATAACTCTCTTGCTGCCAAAGTGTTTGATTTTTTTGTTGGCATGTTGAGCATGCATCCAAGGTGAAGTTTTGTTGTCAAAAGTCATGTCAAATCACAATATGTGACCCGTCACAGCAAAACCAGGCGCATGTAGCTCTGAGCTCGGCAGGTTGAGGCGGACTGTTTGTTCATTTCTCTATTCACTGTCTGCCTTTTGTGAAATATGAGCACATCAATTTCTGCCGTTATCTCCTGGTGTCATCTACGCTGGTCGGGGGTTCTGTGCGACATGCACCTGGTTTTGCCAAGAACTAAATTAATAAAGTGTTTGGTTGGAACTACAGGTGTAGGTGTTTTAAAGGTACTTCGGGCCTGCTATGTTGATGATGAACAGGTATTTCAGAAATGAAATAAAAAGAAATGACAAAGCTAGTCAGTGCACAGATTTGTTTTTCTTGATTTTCTCAAAATCAACTTAAGTGTGCCTGACTACCTTTTCACCATCACACCCACAGTTGACAGATATGGGTGAATCAAGATACTAGTTAGATGCTGCCTCAGTTAAGGTATAGTATGTCATGTAGATCATGTGTATCAATACTATCATGTGTCCATATGTTACTTATATCATTTTTAATGATATCAAAGATTATGTGTAAAATAATCAAATAAAATGAATATGTATTGATAACAGAAAATATGTCAGTTCTTTGATCTTTGAGCCCTGGCACAAAGTGCACGTTTTCCCTGACTTTGCGGGGAAATTGCATCAGAGGAACTTCGTCCGTCTCCTAACCTCGCCATCCCCAGTAGCCCCTCTAAGGTTGCAACACAGTGGGGACGGGGTCCGTTTTGCTCCCCCCCCAGAGAAATATAGTTCTTAAGATGCGGACCGTTTCCATGTTCATGAAAGGGTCCAACCTGTTCCAAATACTATTTACTGAGGTATCTTTGGTGAATTTATGAGCCTAGCATCTGTGCCATTTGAAGCAGGTCTCACACCCCAGTTTGGCCTCGATATGTTACATACCTTCCATCTGCCACGCGAAGTTAGGCATGGTTGTGCGAGTGTAAATTATGCTCGTTCATATTCTAGGCTACATATAAAAAATATAGCCGAGATATAAATAAATAATAAATATCGAATTCGTAAAGCGCCTTTCCAGGTCACTCACCCTGCTCAAAGCGCTACCTCCTCTATTTTTTGAAGTGAAGATTGAACAAGTGTGTTTTAAGAAGGGATTTGAATTGGGTGAGGGTCTCAGCAGATGAAATTGCTTTGGGGAGTCGAGATGACCCTATGTTTTCACATCAAATAAAGAAACTTGATGCATTTGGCTATCTGCTGGTATTTTTTCTCATTCAGTCGTACGGACGATTTAGCATTCATTGGACAGCCCTCGCCTGAAGTGATAAACAAGAACAGCCAATGCTAGCTGATCAGGCCTCAATGGAGGATTTAGCATCCATGCTTTGGGAGAAGACCTTTTTTGTCAATCAGTCGTACGGATGATTTAGCGTGCATTGGATGCTTTGGGTGAAGACAGTATATTTCACAATCAGTCATACGGACGATTTAGCGTCTATTGAATGGCCATCCCCCTAAATGATAAATAAGAACAGCCAATGCTAGCTGATCAGGCCTCAATGGAGGATTTAGCATCCATGCTTTAGGAGAAGACCTTTTTTTCTCAATCAGTCGTACGGACGACTTAGCGTCTATTGGACAATCCTCGCCTGAAGCGGTAAATTAGAAAACCCAGTGCTCAAGCTAGCTGATCAGGGCTCAATGGACGATTCAGTATCCATTGGATGCTTTGGGAGAAGAAAGTTTATTACTCAATCAGTCATAAGGACGATTTAGCGTCCACTGGACAGCCCTGGCCTAAAGTGATGAACAAGAAAAGCGAATGCATCCAATGAATCCAATGCATCCATTGGACAGCCTTCGCCTGAAGTGATAAACAAGAACAGCCAATGCTAGCTGACCAGGCCTCAATGGAGGTTTAGCATCCATGCTTTGGGAGAAGACTTTTTTTCTCAAACAATCGTACGGACGATTTAGCGTGCATTGGACGGCCATCCCCCTAAATGATAAACAAGAACAGCCAATGCTAGCTGATCAGGCCTCAATGGAGGATTTAGCATCCATGCTTTAGGAGAAGACCATTTTTCTCAATCAGTCGTACGGACGATTTAGCGTTTATTGGGCAGCCCTCACCTAAAGTGATGAACAAGAAAAGCCAGTGCTAGCTGTTCAGTGCTCAATGGACGATTTAGCGTCCATTGGATGCTTTTAGAGGAGACAGTCTATTTCTGAAACAGTTGTAAGGACCATTGGACAGTTCCGTCTAAAATTATGAACAAGAAAAGCCAATGCTAGCTGATCAATGCTCGATGGACGATTTAGCGTCCATTGGATGCTTTTGTAATAAACAGTATATTTCTCAATCAGTTTTACGGACGATTTAGCGTCCTCTGGACGGCCCTCCCAAGAGAAGCCAATACTAGCAGGTCAGACCTCAATGAACCTGATCCAGCCTAAATGGACCAGAGCTGGGCGTGCAGTGGATGCTTTCGGTATCAAATTTTCAACTGAATTTTGTGGACGACATTGCATCCACGGACGGCACAGTCTAGGAGGACCAACCCCGGCCCGCACTCTGCACATTCTCGTAGACGCGGCCGCGACGGGGTTGCACAACCTTTCATGTGCCCTGACCTTCGCTGACCCCGCACCAATCGCTTCTCGCACTGGTCAGGTGACAGTGCAGTGCTCATCCCTCTGATCATGGCTCGGAGTGTGTGGTAGCTGTGTAAACGAGTGCCGCTTGGTCGACCCTCACGACCTCTCTACGAAACCCGAGCAGCTTAGCGGATGTCTCAAGATCTCGGGTCCGCACGGGAATCCTAGCCACATGTTCAGTCGTTTTCCATAATGTGTGCTTTCTCACCTATGATACGGTCCCTAATCCGTACGGATATCCATAGAAAAATACCCATGTGGAATTTGTCCGAGATCATAATGATCTACACTATATTGTTGAGGTACACTTAAATTGTCTAGTTCAGGTACAAGTTGCTTTACAAAATATTTTCTTTGGGGAGAATGGTGGACCATTTATCTTATTCTATTTCCTGTCCTCGCCCGGCTAATCAGCTGATCGCCGGTACACGCGCCTGATATATTACAGCACAGACCTATACATCAAATATGGGCGGCATTGAATTAGGCTAATCCTGTATATTATGATACTGTGAGTGATGTATAGTATTGATGGGTTCTCCTCTAGGAGGCCGGTCACGCGAGGAGATGAGGAGAGAGGTTCGAGAGAGGACGCAGATTTCAGATTTGTTATGAGATGATTAAAATGTGCCTGAGAATGATACATATATACGAGTCAGTGTTGTTCATTCCATGTTATCTAGAGGACTATATGTAGCACTCCCCAGCCCCCGCTCGAAGCAGAAGCAGACGCAAAACATGAACAGCAGGTGCTAGGAAACAAGGAGTTACGAAATCTTTTAATATATGTATCTAAATGTTCGAGAACTGCGACTCGTCATCCCATAGGGAACTGCATGATTTCACTCAAGTTCTTCAACCGCAGTCCACACTCATTTCTGTACAAACCGAACCGCTGATTTTCAAAGATGCTTCGGTTCAGGCAAATCTGTCTGATGATCACCATGTCAAATCAACCGATATCTCAACACAAACAGCAATGTATCAGGCAGACCTGTCTGATAATTCTAATCCTCTGGTACAATTTTGGTCCCAGCCCCAGTCGCAGACACCCGCTCTCATTACTTCACCAAGGCAACTGCATCGTCCAGAGTCGTCACTTTAGGTACTTCGGCTCAGACAACTGGTCCGGCAGAACTGCTCGACGATATTTGGTTCCTACTTACCTGATTTACCTGAAAAATGATTGAAGTTTGAAGTTTGAAGTCGCTCCAGGTCACTTCAAACTTCAACGTTGAAGTGACTTGGAGTTACTTCAAACTTCAAACTTCAATAATTGTTCAGGCGCCGCCTTCATGATCAGAAGGTCGTGTGTTGGATTTCCACGTAGGCTACTTTGTGAAGTTACACCCGCACTAACTCTAGTCGAATGAAAAACTAAGATAAGATAAGGGCAGGCCTACAGCAGGTTTTTCAGTTGACCATACTAATTTATGACTATCTAAAAGTTTATTGAAGTTTGAAGTTTGTAGTGACCTGGAGCGACTTCAAACTTCAAACTGCAACGTTGAAGTTTGAATGATCCTTCTGGGCTGCAAGCTGCCTAGAAGAGGGGAAATCGACTCGTCGCGAGGCATACTTTGAAGAGCAGGTCCCGGGATATACCAGTGTCTTCGGTATTTCACAAAATGGGAAGAAAATAGTCCTTTTATATTGTATATATGTTCGCTCATGCCTAAGGGAAACTGACAGATATAAGGGTATATGAGGGAAATAAGGGTAACTGACAAGTTTGTTAGTTAGGTGTCCAGATAGGCAGGCTTTTGCGCGTATTTAGCATGGGTGATTTTCTGACAATTCTGGCGGTGGTTCTCTTTTTCAAATCCCCTTGCTATTTTGCAAAAATTGTTGGCAAGTATTTTGTAGGCGTACTCTGTAAATAAAGACGGATCCTCATTGTCCTAGTAGCCTAATCAGTGATCCACGATTGTATTGCTGTCCAGCACTCAGTAGTACACTCTAGTTGAATTTAATGCAAACCCAATCATGATTCAGCGAGGCTATAATGGTACCCTACTATCTGCACACCTGAAACGTTATTGATGGGAGGAATGTAGCAGTTTTCGGTTACAATTTGGCGGCTAAAGACCACCAGCGCCGCCTAGAGGCAATAACTGGAACAACGAGAGTGAATGCAGACAAAAAAGACAGACGAAACCCAGGATCCGAACAGGAAAAATCAAGTTAGCCGTCTCATGGCCGATATCGTCCCAAGACATCGTAAAGAAGCCTGGAACCACGGAAATTCGGGCACAGTCTTTCACAACGTTATGTCGGCTTTAGTAAGCCAGCTGTGATGTGGTTACTCTATTCATGGAGGTATAAATAGTTATACCTCCATGCTCTATTAAGGTGTGTCCCAAGCTTTGATTGAGAGCTTTACGATAAGATTCATAACCTTACTAGGACAACGTCACTAGTTCCTTTGATTGTTGGAGATGGGAATAGATGTTTTTTCTCTCCCCTAGCTTTTTGCCCCCAGTCGTTTCGGTCCAAATCATAGTCCTTTCGCTCCCTGGCTTGTTCGTTAACTCTCTCACTGGGAGTTTAGTTACTTTAGCTCCTTTGACAGATTCCCCCTTTCGCTGCAGCAACCATTTTTTTGGCCAGCGCCACCATGTGCTGACAGTTGATACCAATAGTTGAGCTAACTTTTAACTGAACGGTGGCAACTATTTGAAAGTGTGCGTTTCGCGTATTTAGAGAGGTTGCGACCAAGTGCTGGTGAATAAATATTTTAGAAGCACGATATGGGACCATGAACATGACTTGCTACGAACGTAACCCCCAGCGAAAGGGTTAACCGTCAACAGTGTCACTTTCAGACCTCCAGATCTGGGGCTAATCACTTTGCTATCTTGAAATTGCATCACTGATAGATCAGACTCGAACTTTATATTGATTGATCATCAGATCGTGTTTTTTACGATGGTCGATGGTAATCTTGCATCTTATTAATCAGTCATCAGATAGTGGGATCTACATTTTCCATCACATTCAATCGGTCGTCTGGGGCTGTGATCTTGAGCAAGTCTCGTGTTTGTTGATTGGTCATCTGGAGTCAGTGAGATCGTGGATTGATCACTTGCTGATCTCACATCTGGAGTGTGGCTATAACTTACCTGGAAACCAGTCACTGGTATCAAAAGTCTTTTCTATACATGCTTCCCGAAATTGGTGGCTTGCATTGGAACTGACTTTTTCCCCCTTGTCCGTCATTAAAGGCATTCAAGTGTGTTGGTCAACCATGACTATCTCCTTTGTCCCTCCACCACAAGGCCTAGTTTTCCCTTATGACATCACTATTTCGGACACTCAGCGCCTCATTTCTGGAAAGGTGTATAGGCATTGCCAGTTTTGAAACCCAAGGCCCCCTTCATTTAGTTTTCCTTTTTACCCTTTGGGCTTAATTCACCTACCAGATGCAGTGTGCTATTGGTCACGTCACTCCGCCTGCCATCAAGAGTGTTATCTTGGGCAAGTCACTTACACTTGTCTTTCTTGTTGAATTGTCAGTTACAGTTTGCTGCGGCAAGTCACTTGGCTATCTTATTGATGGATCATCTAGAGTGTGGCACTGGGTAAGTCAGTCTTGTCTGATTATTGATGGATCATCTATCGTGTGACGTCGGTCATTTGGGGTGAAATCTTGGACAAGTCACTTTTCTATCTATTAGACAAGACTGAGTGACGTTGTCCAAGGTCACACTGTAGATCCCTCCTTAGTAATCAAACAGGACTGTCCTGAATTCGGAGCCAAGACAACACACACAAATTGAGAGAGCTGAAAAGGACACAAGGGCGCTAGGCGTCAAACCACTGATTGAGAAATGTTGGTACTGATGACCTAGTTGCAAAGACAGACAATATGAATGACAAAATTTTAGTAGAAATAGTTTTAATTTCTTATCCTCATAAATTTATCAAATTTACATATACATATGTATCTGTACAATAATAAACACCTCATTTTCATACCAGTAGAACTTATTGTTGCAAAAATTGTTTTGCAACACTATCCACATGATAGCAATTTACAAGTATAAACAAATAATTGCACATAACAGTTATTAACCCACATTATCTTTTCACACTCATATAGCTTTATGCATAGAGTGAAAATCCTGGATATTTATGATCAGCACGCATGAATGAACACGTTACGAAACACTCATACTTTTCTACATGTTAGGGGAAAAATATAAACATAGACTTGTCTAAAACGTTAAAAATCTTTATCATGTATTGCACATTACTATTTTTATTTGAAATAAGACAGTCATAATGTCTCACAATCTATTTTGCAATTGAATAGCACCAAAACTTGTCTTGTTTTCATCCCACAACTGATTCAAAGGAGGATCGTAGGGTGAGTCGCTGCCAATCTACATAAACAGGCCAACATCTATGATGGTGGATCTGTCTGAATATTTTAAACATCAAATACACAGCACCTTTCATACCACATCATCATATGTGACCGGTCACAGCAAAACCAGAGCGACATGCGCCTGGTTTTGCTATGATGGGTCACATATATTATTCTCTGATGTTTACTCAGACATTCCTAAAGCCCATAGCAAACAAGAAATTCATATCCCAGGCAAAATGGCTATAATCTTAGGACATAAATAGGCCATTACAGCTCATCTTTGGCCAATGATAATGGCAGAGCCCCCGACAATACGTCTTCTTCTCTTGGAATCTTCCATTGTTTATGAATTTCCCTCTAAAATCCTCATTTTCTCAGAAACATCCGATAACAAGTTGCCCAACATGTTGTCGAATTGTTGTCATGTGTATACAGGGCAACATTTTTGTTGCCCGTGTGTGTTGCCGAGATGTTTCCGAAAATGTTACCGGAATAGTTGTCAGTGTGTACAGAGCTTAAAAACTAACATGGCATAATCTTTTTAAGTTTTTTCGAGTGACAATACAGTCAATATCATGTTCTAAACAACCATCCCAGTGGTCTTAATTAGCCTCAATATCAAACTGCAGCAGTAAAAGCCCTTTAAACCAGCTGAGGTCTAACTATACACATCGACACATAAATTGAACCAGGACATCATCAAATGACATCTACTTGGTATAATTCATTTGACAGTATATATACAAATATATACAATATAGTACATGTAAGTTGTAAATGCAGACATAATGGAACACAGAAATATTTGGCACAAAACCTGTTTGTATCAAGTAGTCACAAGAGCTTTTCCTGCAAAAGCCCATCAGCACTTGTGAGAAGCGTGGAAAGCCCCGATTTTAAAACTCGCAGTTTCATACTGTTGCTGGGCAGATTATACTCAAAACATCCGCAAATGCGCCAAAATTCAATTCTCACCCAGCTGAAAGGGGGATGGATGCTGGACTCTGTCGGTGCCTGCCTGCAAGGTTACTTTAACAATCTCCATAGAAACGTGTGTTCACACCCAATCTTAAGGAATGACCCCCAGGTCTTGGGGGCATAGATCACTACAGGCATGCATCTCAATAACCACCAACTGTCTGTCAATGTCTACTTGCCCTGTCGTGACTTGAGATCCTGAAACTTCTCGTTCAAAAGTTCGAAATTTATCGTCGACGCGCCACCACCGTTGACGCTCTGACCAGTGATGCTGCCCTCTATTGTTGGCATTGACGAAATACTCAGGCAAGGCTGGTGTTCGCGAGCTTTGACGATGAGGTTGATGATGTGACGACTGTTGTTCATCTCTTCGGGAAGTTTTCCGTCCAGTGTTCGACTGTTCAGATCAACATGTGGCAGCGACTGAAATACAAATCAGCCCTTAATAAGTATAAGTTACACAAGTAAGGTAGTGTGAAAAAATATTAGAACCCCACAAAGTTAGGATATTCCCTATACTCTGCCACCTTTAAAACCAGGCTGGCTCTCCTTAAGCTTTACCTAATGACTTTTGAATGTTGTGCACACCAATTTAGAGATTTTGAAGAAAGAAATTTAGAAAAAAATCCCTTCCGCTTCGTGACATATTAAGTATCAACATTTTGATACTTTGAAAGTTTCAAAACTTGGACAAAATTTTAATGATATATCAGGCTCTCATAAACTAAACAAAATGACCAGATGATATTCACGATAACTCATGATATTTTCAAAATGAGACAGTTGGTTTGTCATGATATTTTCAAATCGTAATATTTTCCCGATATTTTGTCCACATCTTTAAATCACTATCTTCAAATTAGTAAGGTAAGCCTGAGGTAAGCCTGTCGAAGCAAAGAAAAGAACAGAATGTTGCATAGAAGAGAGAAATATCCTTTGCGGGGTGTTCTAATATTGTGGCACACTAATGTAAGTCAGGGTTAATGATTTAGTCCTCATGGTGTGCTTTATGCTGGTTTAAAATGTTTCTGCATCCAAGGGGTTTTAGGGGGATGCTAAAGAGCAGCTATTTCAATGCAATCACCAAAGCTTCACACTACAATCTCCACTACTACCAAGACCCATGACCAAATGTCCTAGGGTCTGCCAATGCAACTAGTAGCAGTGATGCGTTCGCAAGAAGATCGGTTTTCAGCCTTCTGGATAAGTTGACGTGTTGCGAGGCTGGTCCATTCTTTGATATTGTCCATCCACGCTTCCTTGGTCTTTCTCGCCTTCATTCCTCCAGCAACACTGCCTTTTAAGGTAGCCTTTACAAGCAAGTCATGTCGGCATACATGTCCAAACCAGTTGAGCTTCCGTCTTCCACGTTGGCTAGGAGTGTCTAGTGTGTTCCATATGTTGCCTCCACCTCTTCTCGGAGAGACACATAGGGTCTTCTTTATAGGTAGGAGAGTCACCTAGTTTTTGCTGGCAATTTATCTAATTATCTAAAATGGACACAACGCTCTGTCTTAGCAGTTGTCATCCGACTTTCACAGCCGTAGAGGAAGATAAAGATGACAAGGGACTGATAGCTACACACAATTATGAAGAAATAACAAAATGGTTTGGAAGGATTCTTTCTCTTTGACAACAGTCCAGCATTCTAACGAGGACAGCACCTCCTGAAAGGTCGAGTTGCTCAGTCTACTCTTATTTTCCAGTCATGCCTGAGGATCTCCACAGGGTTTTTTCAAGGAAGGTACCCTTCATATATTCCAGACGTTTTGCCCGTGTGCAACACAAGGTAGGGTGGCCAGCAATTTAAGGTAGGATGGCCCTATAGATGAAAATCTTTGTTATCAAAAAGACGTCATTCTGACATCACCAAAAAATTATAACTCTCCGTGTGTGTGTTCACATATGACGCTCAGCACAGGATGATGTGATATTAATGTCACACGATCGTTGTCGGTTTCACTTGGATACGAGGAGTTTTTCTCACCTATCTTGTGACTTGTATGATATTTTAGAATAAAACTTGTATACGATTTGGTCACAATAGCAGCGGTACATCATCGGTTGAGCATCATTTTGTTATCGAGAGTAATATCAACAGGAGGGCGGTTTGTCGCAACTTTTCTTATTGAAAACCATGTTGAAGAAATGTGGATGATATTTACAATATTCTAGAGTAAGGTGGGGTGGCTGCTTCCAAAGTAAGGGGGTGAGCTGCCATGGTATGATGAGATGCACAGACAAATGGCCTTATAAAGAACACAGATTCCTGTAGTGCACAATTGATGATATTTACCGTTAACTTTTCCACACATTTTTTCCTCCCAAGTTTGCATGCCAAATGAAGTGGACTCAATCCCTCTGCATCCTGTATATCCACACACAAGTCGTCTGTCTCAACTAGCACCAACAGAATTCCAACATGGTCGCCAGTCTCGAGCGCACGGTGTAATGGCGTCCTGCCATCTCTTGGATTTACTGCACAAACATGGCTTATTACATTTGCTGAAATTTTAAAAGACCATGTTTGAGTGCCGATGTAGTTTTTGTTCAATACTCCCAAGTCAATTTGAATGAGAAGTAATGAAAAGGCCAGGGGCCATTGTGCTCACCGTATAGATATTTGGTGGTTAAGAATTCATGCTGGTTAGAAAACGTGCTATAGTATATAGCCAAATGGAAATTCAAACCATTAAACCTCTGTGACCTTGAAAAGTATGTCAAATCAAAAACCCGCAAGATTTGTAATGTGTCCATACTAGGAGTACCTATCATATAAATATCATCGACAACAAGTCCATAATATCATGAATATGCGAGATATTGCACTTTTTACCTTTTCAGTCTTGGCCTCCTGGTGGCCAAGTCAAGAATCCGAGCGGACTGAAATTCGGCATCAGAGGTTATCTGACCTAGGGAGTCATGTGTACCGAATTTCAAATTCATAGCTTTAGCGGTTAAGAAACGTGCCATAATTACACTCCAATGGCCAATTTATGCCATTTGACCTCGGTGACCTTGAAAATTAGGTCAAACCAAAAATCCCTATGATATGTGATGTATCCTTGCAAAGAGAACCTACCAAAAAAATGTTATCGAAAATAAGTCACTCATAAGAGAGATATCACTCTTTTTAGGTTTCCATTTTTGGCCCCTGGTGGCCAAGTCAAGAATCAGATCGGTCCGATATTCAGTGTCAGAGGTCACCTGACCTGGGGGGTTTCAAGTTCATAGCCCTGGCGGTTAAGAAATGTGCCACTGTGTTTGAAACAGGATACAGACAACGACGATGACGACAGACGCAGTGGTATCATATAGACTCCCCTACGGTGAGCAAAAAAGCCTATAGGCCAATAACTGAACCATAATGGTACGCAGTACTCACAAAATCAAATGCAGAACACAACCAAAATCGCTGAAATTTTGAAGGTGTTTTAATATTGTGGATTTCACAAATAAGAAATTACCAAATAATTTCAAAATGAAAAGAGTGAAAGTCTTTAAATTTGTTAAGAAATTTTCAAGATTCACAAAAATAAAGCACCCTGAAAGTTTGCCGGTTTACCATATCAACCTCAACTTACGTGTCATAAAGATACTGTTGCTTGGCTTTGATTTATAATTGAACAGATTCGAAGCGGAGAGGTCCACTGGCCGTGTCGGTTTTGAAGTGGAGAGGTCCTTTGGCCATGCAAGTGGCATGTCACAAACCGTCTGTACGTCATTGTCTTGTCTTGAACGCTGGTAAAAACCATGCGCCCCATAAGGATGTTGTTCGATGTGTCCTGTAGAAGCTAACCTAAAAGAGAAATAACACCCTCATTGACCCTGCTGTATGAAGGCTAAGGTGGCGACTGTCGGATTTCTCACACCAGTTTTCAACGCTACAAGATTCGGTCACGGCGCAAAACTTCTGTATACAAAGCTACAATTTTACATAAAGAATTTCTTTCTCGGTGCATTTGAACCCTTTTATTTGTTCTCGAGACGGAGCATGAAATTTTCACAGATGACAAATGATACGTGTAAAAACAAGAGGCCGGAGGGCCTGGTGCTCAGCTGAAATAAATGTGTCAATGTAAACAGCATAGGAAGTCTACAAGGTTTCATAAAATATGTACATATGCTACATATGTACCAAATTCAAGTCAATACCTCCAGTAGTTACCAAATCCAAAACCAACATCAGCTAATTTATGCTATTTGACCTCAATAACCTTGAAAAGTAGGTCAAATCACTTTTTGTATTTGTAGTTTTAGCCACCTGGTTGCAATAGTCGTACTTCCACCTATCAAATCCCCGTGTCTTTTGCGCTTACACCTATGAATTGTGGTGTCTAAATAGACCCGTGTGTCAAATCCCCGTGTGTATTAGCCCCATCGAGCTCGATGGGGCTAATCGGGGGCCAATTTAGACCCGTGTTCAACACGGGTTTTTTGATAGGTGGAATCTGAATAGACACGGCAATTGCAAGTTCTAAGATCCGGCGACAGATGGCGCGGTGTAGTTGCCTCGGTATTGCGCATGGGAAATTCCCCTCCAATGGGAAAGAAACACAGGAGAGCTCCCTACCTACAGCGCACATGTCGCCGGGGCTATTAACCATTATCTAACACAACTGATAGGTGTAAGTGCGCCCGGGTTTTTTGACACACGGCGAAGACACAGGTCTTGAAAAAACACGGGGTTTTATGATAGGTGGAACTACGACTAATATCAGGAATCGAACCGGACTGAATTTTGGTCTCCCAGGTGTCATTAGGGAACATATGCTCCAAGTTTCAAGTCGACAGCTCCAGCAGTTACAAAACGTGTCTTGCAAGAGAACGACGGCGGACATTGCATCATAAGACCTTGTGACGACATGGGATATAATATTGTTTGCGGTTTTTGGGCAACAGATATCACTGTTCATTCCATCTGAGGTTTTGATTGTAGATGACACTTACATCCAATTCTGTCCATCCTTTTTATCAATCCCGTGGCGTGGCCCTGACATCGGAGAAGGGATGCTCCGCCTTCGATTACCTTTTCGCACATTTCTGGTACTTGACACGTAGAAGTCACCAGATTCGGCAAAATCGGTATAAGTCACATCCGGTTCCATATCACTCATCCCCACGGTGCACTGGGATGCTCTTCGCTGTCTCTCTATCACGGACACTGAAATGCACATGGATTCTGATCAAAATCAAGGGAGTAATGTTAATAGAATAGGCATAAGCTCCTGGATAAAAATGTCGTTTTACATATGCAACTTTTCCTTTGCAACCGTGAGAAAAATACAACTTGTAGCAAACTTACCTTTGACATAATGAAACATTTTATTTGAGTTTGCTGCTATAGGTTTCATAGTTTGTTTGGGAAAGTATGCTATTTCTGGAGAAAAACTGGATGGCCAGATTTAGCTTTGTCCTAATTAGCCAAGTTAGCTTCTATGGGTTTTCTCTTAAGCTTGCACGTGTTCAGCAGACTTCTTATGTGGGGCAATTGTATGAGAAACTCCTAGAGAAAACAGAAACCTGCGTCTTCAAAGAATGCATATTGGTCACTTCAAAGCAATTTTACTGATCACATCATATTTCTCAGTGCCTCTTACTTGCACAGAGTGATGAGTTTAGTTGTACAGAGGAACCTCTCACAGTGGACACCTCTCTATTTAGGTCTCCTTCTCTATTAAGGACACTAGTTTTGGACCCAAATTAGTTGCTTCCATTAAGTTTGACCTCTCCAAACAGGATACCACTTTATCAAGGACAACACTTGTCCAACGTCAACTCACCTAATTCTTGAGGAGGTTCCTTCGATATTCTTGTCAAACTGACTGTGTTTACAAGATCCATGACCGTACCAGAGTCAGTATCGGATTCACCGTCCCCTAAGTCATCATCATAGTCACTCTCAACAACATTATGGATTGCCGACTCCAACAGAAACTTGACAACCTCTAAATAGGCGAATCGGCACGCTACCATGAGGGGAGTGTCGCAGTGTTTGTCACGTAAGTTGTGGTCAAATTTGGCCTGCAAAAAATAGCAACAATAGTTAATCTAGTTTCATCAGGAATAAACTCCAGATATTTAATCAATGTGTGAATGAAAAGCCCCGTAACTTTTCAAAGATGTGTTGTTGATTATTGGTTACAGGATGTTTCTTAAAGGGAGACTAAAGGCAGGAGCAGAGGGCCATCTTCAAGTGACTGGTATACACTGTAAGGGCCTTGGGTAATGTCAGACTCAGCACTAAATATATTCCTCGTACAAGCGTGAATCATTTCGACGTACTGTGAGATGTGAGTGACCCCTATTGGCAGCTTTGTGTAACTTTATCTTGCCTGCCTAGCTGCTGTCTATATTGTCCCTTTAAAACCTGAGAATCATTAGTGACATGACTATAGAAATCTCTCAATGAGCACTTCCGAATGATAGCATTTTTCTATCTCACAGTATCCCAAGTTTTCTAAGTTTTTCAACCCTACCTTGAATAGAGCGCGAAGCTCCTGGAGTTTTCGGTTATCACGGACTAACGCCATGATGTCTCGCGTATGTGCCTCCCTCTTAGTTTCAATCAGGACCTGAACCCCCTGGAAGTCCCTGCAGCAGAACAGACAACCAGATGGGTCCAGGAAGGCACACGCGGCACCGTTGTTGAGCAACATACGAACCATTTTACTATAACCTGAAAAATAGATACATACAATTAACACTTTCAGGCCCGGGTGCCTTTTTCCAACGCACAGCATCCTATCCAGGGGGAGTAATACCCTAGTCCCTTAATGCTATGGAAACCGGGATAAGCTCTGGCCGGATGAGATGTTCACGGCTCAGGCTATAGCCCAGCTGACTTTAACTTGAACTCTAGCTGCCCTCTCTTGCCCGACACACACCTTTCTCGGCAGCAACCTGCAGGGCTGTCTTCATCTCAGCATTTAACGCATTCACATCTAGAGGGCGCTGGCTTTTGCTCGTCGACTTGTTGGCAAATCGGCAGTTTTCAACAAAGTACTTGACAATGGCTGCGTGGCCTCTGAAACATGCCGCATGGAGGACCGTCATTTTCGTTGATGGATGCCGCCGGCTGACATCACCACCATGCTGAAAAAAGTCAGCAAGAACATTGATATAAGGAGCTTCTTGAATACAAAGTGGAACCTTCATTAGCGGACACCTGTCTAGGAAGGACACCCTGCTGCTAACAGCACAGTGATTTTGGCCCTGAATAAGTCTTCTATAGAATCGGACCTCTATAAACATGACACCTCCCTATTAGGCCAAAAAAAGTAAATCTTATGTTTCTGGTTTCATGGTCAACTGAAAATGGATGCGGTCACACGGGGTTTTTTTTCTGTGATAATTTGTATTACTTATAGTAAGCTAATTTGGTGATATCCAATATACTAACACAGATATATTTTTTGTACCAGTTCTTCATGTTTCTTATCAGTTTTGGTGAAATTCTATAACATTCTACTACAACAATTTTCAAATTCAATTCCAAATTTTCAAATTTTGAACAAACAGTGTAGCCTGTAAGCCTTTAAACATACCTGATGGAGAAGTGTCACCACGTCTGTGTGTCCATTATCAGCTGCTAGAAAAATAGGCCAATCACCCACGCCGCTCTGTGAACAACAGAAATAAATTATTGAGTTTGGCAAAAACTAAACCCCACGAAATGATGAACACGAAAGACTTAAAAGATGATATCTGACGAGAGGCATAGCATCAAAGATTTCAAATCGGGCATCCTCTAGCATTCAGTAAGGCTTTTATCACAATTCACATGCAAAGACGTCATCGAGGTTTTGCGAAAACTCGTGTCAAAATCAATTCTGACACAAATTGTGGCAGAAGATTATACCAAACCCTTGATCTTGTGGTTGAACACCATAAAACTGACTTCAGACTTGGCAAAACAACTTTGTTCAATTGTTTCTGTGCATTGTCAAGCGTGCCACCCAGCCGTGTGATATTTCCACTAAAAAAACACACTCGTTTGGTTTTCTTATCAAGTCGTTGAAAGACAATTTGAAAACTTCTGGTCGGGACTGGGAGAATAGGGGGTTGCTATCTAAAATTACAAGCGTCCAATAACTTTGGAAGCCTTAATATTATCGCCACCAAGTCGAATCAAAGATGGTCACTGGACTGATGAATGCTTGGAATTTTAGACAATTGGAAAACGACTCCCTTATCTTACACCAAAATGTCATGAAATGTTTGGGAAATGTGTCCATTTCATTTATGTCAATTGAAATTCATACTGATGACTTTAAACCTTACCTGGCGCTGTTTAAGATGACTTCTTTAAAGCAATGCTGGTGATGAGAACTTCTTGTTTATTTAAACAGATGTCTAAGCCGAGTTTAGATTTGCCAACAAGCCTGACTTCCCACAGTTTAACCCATCGCTCATTGCCAGAATGCCTATATCATGGTAGGGGGCGTTTAAAATTGTATGGCTTACCGTAGGATTGACAAAGTCACCCTCCTCTAGAACACAGAAAAGTTTTCCGGCATCACCTCGCAGGGCGCACTCGAAGAGGCCAGGGGTCACCAGCTCCGCCTGTCGTCTAAAAGAAGAAACACCATGTTGAAGAACTTCACAACCAAAGTATAAGCATAGGCAGTTGATTAAACTCTTGAATCCCAAAACTTAAAAATCCCAGGATCCAAGGGGGGTCACCTGGTTGCGAAATTGGGTCTGACTTTCACGATGTCTAGCACCCGCATACAACTGCCAAAGTCCGGTACCGAGGCGCCATCTACCCAGGCATGCTCTAACTGACCCTACTGTACATCAAACACGCTAAAACAAGCAATAAACTAGCGTCCCAGCTCAAGGGAATAAAAATATCACTGAGACCGACCTGTCAGTATTTTTCCTTAGCTGGCCACCTGCCGCTAGGGGCCAAACATGACAATTGGGGTCAAAGGTCAAATTGAGATAAAATTTGAATAAGCCAATGATGGGTCATAGTGAGGTAATCATGACAATTTATATATTCACGTCGCAACATGTTGATTTTACACTACGAAAGTTGTCATTTTTGCTTTTCTGCAGTTTGAAAAGGGATATTCTTTGACGGAAATTTAGTGTTTGGCATGACCACTAGGTGGCGCCACCACTAGACTGCATGACGTCACAGATAAGTTAAGGTCTAAGCTTTCCAAAAAAGTATAACACATCGTCGGCTCAGGCTTAACTACAGATCCATGCACTTGATTGGGAACAACGTTTACATAACGTAGTGTTGGCCGTCGTCATTACTGTAACGTGACGTGACGTCTTCGTAAACGTTGTTCCCAATCAAGTGCATGGATTTATAGTTGTATCTGAACTTTTGTCAAAATTGATTTTATTATCTTAAATTAATGCACATTCAAGGACATTTAATAACAACTTTAAACCGTACTTGTAGCTGTACCGAATGATGTGTAATACAGAAAAACACTCCTCAAAACAACTGCATTTCCATTGGGTCTTGAATCTTCGATTGTGTTTTTCTCGGAACAACCAAAATGTCAGATACAACTTTAGATTCATGCACCTGATTGGGAACAACGTTTACGAAGACGTCGCGTCATGTCACATTACAGTAATGTAAAGCCGTCAGAGTTACAATGCATCGTGACGTGACGACGGCCAACACTATGTAAATGTTGTTCTCAACCAAGTGCATGAATCTATAGTTAACCTTGAGCTGATGACATGCTAAAGTCTGAGAATGCCGTGGCCACTTTCTGCCTGATTTTTAGAGACAGAGCCTCTTAAACGCAGTGATCTGCAAAACCCAGAACTGGGAATGCAAGAGAATAATTTTGAGGGCGAGTAGTTTCAACCAATCCCTTACCTCTGCACAGCATGCTTGATGAGACTGCGTGCACCTTCAGTTGTACACAGCTTGAGCGCTTTGGCCAAACCCTGAAATTCAGAAGATGAGGAACCACAGTAAAAAGTAAGGGACGGAACACCCAAACACAATGGAGCGGACAATATGAACCCTGTATTCCTAAAAAGTTGTCTATTCACTGCACCTACTGGCTTTCCATCAGACTTAAAAACATCGGGAGTTGAAAATTCATTTTTTGGTATCCATAAAAGGTTGTTGTATTTTGTTTTAGTCCCACACTGTAGAGAAACCAAATACAGTAGAACCTCTCTATGAAGGACACCTTCGTGACTGACAAGAGCTGTCCTTAATAGAGAGGTGTCCTGATTAGAGAGGTCAAATTGAATGGAAATAACTAATTTGGGACCAAAACTAGTGTCCTTAATCGAGAGGTTGTCCTTATTAGAGAGGTGTCCGCTTAAAGAGAGGTTCTACTGTATCAGAAATAATTCGAAAGGATTCAACGTCTCTGCAATTTGTATTCTACTTACGGTCAAGGCACTTTGGTGCTGGAGGATAGTTGAGACCACTTTAAGGTGGTCGTATTTGACAGCATGATGGAGCGGAAGATCTTGATTGATGTCACAAATAGCTGGGTTGGCGTCATATCTGAAGCAAGAGAATTCTGGGTGTCTTTAAAGGGTGCCAGGTCAGTCGTAAACCACCTGTTGCAAAGTTAAAGGGTAACTCGTGTCAAATTTTCACCATATAATGTTTTAGCTGTTTTTGACAAATGACTACGTCACTTTCTCATAAATCGATAAGGTTTTCGAATCGAAGTGCACATTTTCTAGAAATTGATGGTTTAATCCCGCCCGGACGGCTCGCTTCGATGCTGTTTTCGTTGATGACGTCAGAACATGAACATTTTCGCGGTCGCGGTGGTTTACATTCAGTGATTTTATAATAAATCTAATCAAAATTGGAAAATTTGAGCTTTAAATTTGTGATCAACAATTCAAAACGGACGTATTTCCGCAAAGTTGTAAATCACATCATAGTATCACTTTAAGATGCCTAGTTAACAGAGTGCATGATGTCATGATGTCATGATATAAAAAAATAATCGCTAGAATAATAAAACAGATTCCATAGCTGGTGACCCTAATTGATGTGCTCTGATTGGCCAGAGTTTCATTGAGATGTGATAATGTAACTTATCATCATCATTAAATTCACTCCAAAATGGATGCCAGAACATCAGAAAATACACAAGATTTTAATTTCAGCAGGCATTCTATATTTCTCTCACTTGAGTAGTTCCCACACTGCTTCCACATGACCAACAATGGCTGCCATCGCCAGTGCCGTCCGTCCGTTCTTCTCGTGTTGAGCATCAACATGGCAGCCTTCTCTCTCAATCAGTACAAGAAGATTGTCAGCTCTGAAACCAGAAAAATGTCATCATCAGTTTTGTAAAACACAAAATAAAATTACACTTTCCAGTGTTGGGTTTGCTTCAGTTTTGTTCAATATTGGGTGATTTGTAAAATACGGTAGGAGGAAACCAGCGACTCCTGTTGCTACACCGTCGGAGAGAGTAACCTTCTCTATCACATAAAGATGTGCACTGACTGAGAGTCGAACTAGCTATCCTCGAACATCGGTCACACCGGTGTGCCACTCTGACAGCCCCGAATTATATATTTCATGAAACATTCCCGATATAAACCAAATCCTTACCCTATAACACCTGGAGGCGCCCGATGACGCCCGCATTGCCCGCCGCCGATCTCACTGGAGGTGCCCGATGACGCCCGAACACCCTAATTCAAATTTCGCGCGCTTAGCTACCGATCTCCTTCAGAGCGCCACCTATTATTAATCTATGGAATTTAAGTTTTCAAATGCCCGGATGAACAATGGTTTTTGCCGTAGAAGTTTTTGAGATATTTGACGATTAAGTTTTTATTTCTCTTCAAGCCAGTAAATTTAGGTTGGACATTTGAATTGCTGAAATGGTTCGTTAGTTTGATTCCGATTTGGATGTACCCTATCGAATAGGAAATTTCATCTTCTCTCAAATAAACGGGACTTATAATACATGATTTGCAAGTTCACCTTTGTCATTTTGTGAAAAACTGGACCCACCGCAAAAAATGTGCTTTCCATGTCGGGGCCTAGGGGAATAAGTATTTTCACTGGCAGTGGCTCTAGGTGTTATAGGGTTATAGGATAACCTCACCTGTTATGTTTAGCAGCTGTCATGATTAATGTGTCCCCGTTGCCGTTTGCCTGATACAAGTCCGTCACACGGATCTGAGAAGACGTCAGCGAGCCCTGAAATAGGTAAGCGCTTGGTCAAAAATGTCTGAAAATGACAAAACAAGATTCTTCATCATTGTTGCTTCATTGCAGCAAAACAAAGATAGTGCCCATCATGGCCACCAGGTGGTACTCACCGTTTGAGCGATCCCACTCAGACTCTGTATCCTCTGTTCCCGGTGTGCGACGATGACGTCGTGGGAATCGACAGCACTGTAATGTGCCGCAGTGTCATCAGGACGGTTCCCTTCTGAATCTTCCAAGTTGAAATCAGCACCTCGGCTGATTAGGCAGCTGAAAATGAAGAAAATACTGTTGATATTGGTAGTACAATAATATTTTCAAAAAATTCTCGAGGGACAGAGATGTGATTCGAACATTGCTGATGCATACCTGTCACCAGCAGTTTCGTGACCATATCGTTAATAATATTGTTCAAGTATTTTTCCTTGATAGCTCTAAAGTCAGAGCGGACAGAGGCCTATTATCGCCATTTAATCCCAACGTCGCATCAAATCATCACAAAATATGACATAAATGGTGACAATAGCTGTCTGTCATCTTTCTACGAAATGGACTTGGCTTCATGTCGGGTCATCCTGACTGTCGGTGGTTCAGAAATGACAAAACTTTATACGATACTAAATATCATCAAGTGCAATACAGTAGAACCTCTCTATTGAGGACACCCTCGGGACTGACAAGTGATGTCCTTAATAGAGAGGTGTCCTGATCAGAGAGATCAAATTGAATGGAAACAACCAATTTGGGACCAAACCTAAAGTCCTTAATTGAGAGGTTGTCCTTAATAGAGAGGTGTCCGCTAAGGGAGGTTCCACTGAACTTCCGTTTACTTACTTCACAACGTTGACATTGTTGTTCTTTGCAGCATAATGGAGAGCACATTCTCCTGTATTTGGGTTTGGCGCGTTCAGGTTGGCTCCAAGAATGCACAGCATCACCTTGAAAACAGAACAGAACGCTTAGAAATCCATGACAGTAGGATGAATCATGTGTACACAACTGGAAGATGGTGCAACGAACCCTTCAAGAAACGGAAATATCACCAAATTCTTGCACTCTTTTATATTTGCAATTGGCAAAGTTTCTGAAAAAAAATATTGTTTTCATTATTTTCATTTTGCGGCTTACAAAATTTCTTTTGGTTTTTATGATCAAAAACTATATTTTTGCAATTTCCATTTTTACGAATCTAGCTTATCCATGAATATAAAACATCAGCAAAATTTGGGCAGTTTACATTACAAATAAAGTGCTCGCAGTGCCAGTTTTTCTCGTTTTGTGTAATGAATGAACACTTTACATTCTAGAGGTAGATCTAGAGATGAAAAACAACCAGACAGTGTACATTCTAGAGGCAGATCTAGAGATAAAAAACAACCAGACAGTGTACATTCTAGTAGCAGATCTAGAGATGAAAAACAACCAGGCAGTGTACATTCTAGAAGCAGTTCTAGAGATGAAAAACAACCAGACAGTGTACATTCTAGAAGCAGATCTAGTGATGAAAAACAACCAGACAGTGTACATTCTAGAAGCAGATCTAGAGATGAAAAACAACCAGGCAGTGTACATTCTAGAAGCAGATCTAGAGATGAAAAACAACCAGACAGTGTACATTCTAGAAGCAGATCTAGAATTAAAAACAACCAGACAGTGTACATTCTAGAAGCAGATCTAGAGATGAAAAACAACCAGACAGTGTACATTCTAGAAGCAGATCTAGTGATGAAAAACAACCAGGCAGTGTACATTCCAGAAGCAGATCTAGAATGAAAAACAACCAGACAGTGTACATTCTAGAAGCAGATCTAGAGATAAAAACCAACCAGACAGTGTACATTCTAGAAGCAGATCTAGAGATGAAAAACAACCAGACAGTGTACATTCTAGAAGCAGATCTAGAGATGAAAAACAACCAGACAGTGTACATTCTAGAAGCAGATCTAGAGATGAAAAACAACCAGACAGTGTACATTCTAGAAGCAGATCTAGAGATGAAAAACAACCAGACAGTGTACATTCTAGAAGCAGATCTAGAGATGAAAAACAACCAGACAGTGTACATTCTAGAAGCAGATCTAGTGATGAAAAACAACCAGACAGTGTACATTCTAGAAGCAGATCTAGAGATGAAAAACAACCAGACAGTGTACATTCTAGAAGCAGATCTAGAGATGAAAAACAACCAGACAGTGTACATTCTAGAAGCAGATCTAGAGATGAAAAACAACCAGACAGTGTACATTCTAGAAGCAGATCTAGAGATGAAAAACAACCAGACAGTGTACATTCTAGAAGCAGATCTAGAGATGAAAAACAACCAGACAGTGTACATTCTAGAAGCAGATCTAGTGGTGAAAAACAACCAGACAGTGTACACACTATTGAAATCCTTTTGGTCAACACTTAGTGACACCTATAGGTAAACACTTACATCAACCATGACAACATTTTCTGACTCGGCTGCAATCATTAACGGTGTCTTTCCCTCCTGATTGTACTGCTCGATGCATGCGCCCTCTATCTTTACCAGTGACAACAACTGGGGCAGCTGAGTTAAACCTGGAAAGTGTTGAATAAAGTGTTGAATAAGAATTCTAAGACTGACACAAGTGCAATACAAAGCATGGCATATGCCCCCCCCCCCTCCCCCTTCCCATACTCTGTGCATCCAGGCCTAAAAATAGAGCAGTGCCAAAAAATAGTTGGATTACAGTTTCTCTTAAATTCCCCCTCCCCATAGGATGTCATGCAATATTGCTGACGTTAAAGGAAAACACTTTCAATAGTAACCCTATGTATGTATGTTATACAGTGTTGTTTAGCTCAGATGATTGGCTAACCATTCCCTCCGAGTACAGGCTAAAACACGGACTGGCGTTGTGTGGGCGGAACGAAGTAACTTCCCAAACGGCGAAATTACCATTGCGTACGCTGTCTCATCGATCGATGAGACCCAGTCCTGGAGTTGAAGACCACTCTTGCCAAAGGCCGAGACCCGTACCCAAAGGGTTAAAAGTTAAACAATACTCACCCTGTCTTGCTATTACATGGATGAGATAGTCACCGTGGCGATTAATCTCTTGGTTCACATCAAAGGCCAGACTCTGCAGCTTGTTCTGAAGTTCATCATAATCCTTTGATGATGTCGCCAACATGAATATCGTCTCCTTGTCGTGCATGCTCACTGGTTTTAGAGACTGGCACAGATTGGCAAATTTTCCGCCACGGAATTGTGGTGCCAGCTGACGGCGGAGCCTTGGATCAAAACACAACTGGCTGGCTGTTCTCCCTAGAACAGATATGTCATTGTATAAAAATTACAACTTTTTTCAAACGAAAAACTCGCAGTGTCAGAGGTAAAATATCTCGGCAGAGAATACGCCAATTCTTTACTGATCATTCTGCCTAGAATGTAACATATAATGACTACGTCACTTTGTCATAAATCGGTAAGGTTTTTGAATCGAAATGCACATTTTCTAGAAATTGACGGTTTAATCCCACCCGGACGGCTTGCTTCGATGCCGTTTTCGTTGATGACGTCATAACATGAACATTTTCGCGGTCGCGGTGCTTTACATTCAGCAATTTTAGAATAAATTTAATCAAAAATGGAAAATTTGAGCTTTACATTTGTGTACGTAAATGGTATCATTGGTCTAAAACATTTAAGGGGCCATCCATTTGGTACGTACACACTGAGGGGAGAGGGGGTTTGATACCAATGCCTACGGGGGAGGGGGGGTTGAAAACTAAAGTGAAATCATTGACGGTTGGGGAGTCATACAAATACACCAGTACACCAGTATACACCTTTCCAGAAATGGGGCGCTGAGTGTCCGAAATAGTGATGTCATAAGGGGAAACTAGGCCTTATGGTGGAGGGACAGAGGAGATAGTCATGGTTGACCAACACACTTGAATGCCTTTAATGACGGACAAGGGGGAAAAAGTTAGTTCCAATGCAAGCCACTAATTTCGGGAAGCATGTATAAGGGGTTGTTCATGCGAATGTGTATGTTAACCAGCAATAGTGGGTGGAGATGAAATAAGAATACAGCAAAAGGGGTTGGGGATTTGAGATTGATATACCCACTGAAAGGGGTGGGGTCTATTGAAAACTCACAGACACACGTAACTGAGGGTGGCCGCCCTGGAGTCCATAATCATTGTAGAGTTTTAACAAAATACTAAAACTACCTACCAAAATGTTTCAATATCAAAGAAAATGAATTCTACAAATAAACTCCAAGTCAAAGTTCTGCTGCTAATAAGCCATTCCCTACAAATTTGCATGGAGTTCTCCTGGCTGACAATATTCCGAATATGACCAGTATTCACGTGAAGCTTAAAACAATCTCACAAATCAACATGCTCTGTTGAACATTTAGGTCACTCAGTCAATGAATAATGTATTTTATTGACATACAGGTATGAATTGAGATCAAACTGTTTACTTTTCACTAGTGACCTCTATTGTTGTCTGTCGTGTCCACAGAACCAGGATATGACTATGAGCAGAAACAGCTCACTCACTGATACAGCTATGAGCAATGTTTGCAGTAGCAGTAGAGATATCATTGGAAAAGTGAGATGTTACCCTCCTTTGTTGTTCAGAGGAGATAAACCTATACTGTAGAACCTCTCCATTAAGGACACCCTCGGGACTGACAAGTGCTGTCCTTAATAGAGAGGTGTCCTGAATAGAGAGGTCAAATTGACTGGAAACAACCCATTTGCTCTCTATTAAGGACACCCTCGGGACTGACAAGTACTGTCCTTAATAGAGAGGTGTCCTGATTAGAGAGGTCAAATTGAATGGAAACAACCAATTTGGGACCAAACCTAGTGTCCTTAATTGAGAGGTGGTGCTGCGGTGGTGGGGAAGATGGTGGTTTTGCCAGATGCACGTGGCTGCACAATAATACCAAGAAGGCCCCGGTCTGGAACGTTTCGACGGCCCGGTAGTCAAGAGGTTAAGAAAGAGAGACTTACCATATTTATCAAGTATTTTCTGTGAGACACCCGCCGAGATGAGATATGACACAGCTTCATAGTTCCTGGCCAGACACGCCAAGTGCAGCAGACTGCAGCCATTCTCAAAGAGCTGATCAATACCTAGGGGAAAAAAGAGACGATAAGATATCTCATACCTCAAGCGAGATTGTGCGAATATGATTGGCTGAGACACGCTAAGTGACCGTGTGGAATTCGCAATGTTGCAAGCTCTAGCTGGTCGACAATTCACCATGTCTCCCGGCTGGGTTACAGTTGTGGAATCTTCAGCTTCGCCACCTCTCTGCTGCTCATGAACAACTTCTGTCTCGGCCCTGGGCCAAAGAAACTGCCAGGGGAAATATTCAAACAGAAACGACGGCATAACAAGACAAAGTCACACCGAAACCCTTGTTGTGCAAGCACTAAGGAACGTTTGACGTGGCGCCGCTGGCGATCACAGAAAGAATCAGAAAATGTGTAGCGTTTCATCTTTCACAACGTTCTCTTCTTTCCATTCTAAAACTTTTCAGTTAATTTAGTGATTAGTTTTTGCCAAACGGATTAACATTTCTGATTTTGAAGTGAACTTCCGATTTTTCAAGAATGCATACAGTTTGTACCAAAAAGTACGCCACACTTGCTGTTTCGACAGTAAGTATTATCCTAATTCAATAGAAGTGTCTTCTTAAAATAAACAACCAGAGTCATTGGTGTTTCAACCGAGGCATCTGGCCCATTTTGATCTTGGACATTAACACAACAAAACACCAAATTAAGCCGTTGCCAGTGGTCATTGCCAAATAATGTAATTTTTCATGTTTGGCCTAAATGTTCTCTTGAGGAAATATGTACTGTACAATTTATTTACCATCAAAAGTACAGAGGGGAGCTTTGTATAAACCCAAAAAATCCATTCTCCCAAATATTTATAAAATTGCCAACATAGGCTTATCTCAGAGTGTCCTTCCTGGTTGATATCAAAAGGTCTAAACCAACATGCATGGCAGGCGAGGCCGTATTACCTTGAAATTGTGCCCATTTGGAAGTTTTTGGCGATGGGTAATCGCCTAGATGGTATGGTAGGGGCAATACAACAAAATAGAACTTACTTATGATCCTGGAGTTGACAAGCGTCTCGAGAACACGGACAGGACCACATCGCACCACAAGTTTACAAATGTCCAGCACCGATCTCCTCAAAGAGGTTGCCTGATATGCCTCCACAAGTAAACTCTTCAGCGTGTTTTGGTCT
The DNA here is from genome assembly GCF_910592395.1 of Lineus longissimus. NCBI lineage: Eukaryota > Metazoa > Nemertea > Pilidiophora > Heteronemertea > Lineidae > Lineus > Lineus longissimus. The sequence continues at coordinate 6,215,311 of NC_088322.1, forward strand.
GGCCAGAGAGATCCAAATTCCACAACATCGTCTCCGTGTTTGTAGGGGTTAAAGGTCAGGTGTGGCCGCCAGAATGTGTTACAGATGTCGTAACAGATGTCAGCATCTGATTTTCGATTTGCGATGAGACTGTGCGTAGAGGAACCATCACCTGACAAGCCTAAAGATGCATTTGTATCAACCCGGGCACGTCCCTCAGAAAGATAAGGTTTTTGGTTGAAGTTTGAAGATGGAGGCACCATCACAGAATAAGCTTTTTTCGGTTGACTTCGACTAAAGTGTGGCCTCATGACAAACGAATCTTCTTCAGTTCTCTTCAGAGTTACTTGGGACATGTTACCAGAACACGATGGACCCATTGTTGGGTTACAACCATGATTACCTCTGCCTGTTTGGCATGCTCCAATCTGTGACGATGCATAACCATGGTTACCTCTGCCCATTTTGGACGTTCCCCCGATAACAGAAGAAGCATATTCACTTCTAGCTGCAGTTGTTTGGGACACACCAATCTGTGAAGAGGCATAGCCAGGGTTGCCACGACCATTCATCAACGGAGCCAGATTTCCATATCTTTGAGGAGTCTGCGTGGAAGGGACATTCTGTGACGATATGTTGCCATTGCTCCAAGGCAATATGCTAGCTACGCTGCATGTTTGTGGAATTTGGGTAGTTGGCATAACCTGTGTAAACAGTTGGTCGCCAGTTGACGACCTGCCAGACTGTGGTATTTGCGTCGTCACAACAGACTCCAGCGCTGGCGACATTGGGCGCATCATATTTGGCATCTGCGATGACCGCACAGGATTTTGCGCAGCAGGAATAGAGACAAACTCAAGTTCTTTTTCCAAGTTTCGTACTTCATTATCTCTATCATGTCTTAACGATGGTATTTTATCTATCGTATTATGTCGTATCTTTTCCACGGTTGAATTCTTATTCCCCATTTGGACACGTATATCATAACATTCCCGATGTCTAGTCCTACGTCTCACTGGTTCCTCCTTGTTAAGATACGCACGGACACTTTCCAATTGACAGCTCCGTGTCAACAGGAAATTTATGCGTCGCTCCTCAGATGATGTTCGAATGACCAGGCTTCGAATTTGTCCGTTACGAGCGCGATAAGTTGTGCGCGGAGTTCGTGTGGGACTCTGGTATGGGTCAAGGTCAGAATCAGAAAAGATTCCTGAACTGTCTAAGGTGTCGAAGACTCGATCTGGTACGATTGGTACTTCTGAAAAGAGAAATTACAATTATTTACAAAACAGAATGCAGAGGGAATTATCTTTCTTCAGAGGACATGCAGCATTCATGTTCAACTGAGAAAAATTGGTGGTTATTGTTTGGTTGTTGCTTTGAAAATCCAGTCTGACACACATTATTCTTTTTAGGCCGGATCTATTTGGCAAGCTGCTCGCCGAACAGGCATCTTTTTTTGTCCTGTTTGGAGAGCCGCTTGCCAAACAGCACTAAAAAGCCACCCTGATCGGCCAGCCGGGCTTGCCAAACAGGTAAAAAATCTACCCTGTTTGGCGAGCTGGAGACTTTACTTTAATATTAATGAGTTCGGCTCTCCATTCAGGACAAGAAAAAGTCGCTGTTTGGTAAGCCGGGCTTGCCAAGTAGTCACTTCCTTCTTTTTAACGCCTCTAACTAGCCAGCAGTAACGTACCTATATCCATCTTGGCACTCAGTTCATATCGTCCGATGAATATGGATGGCCTGATTGGTCGGTTCGAGAGATTAAAGGTCACAACCTTGGGAGGAGGAATCTAGGTCATTTTGCTGGAAAGGAACAGGGAAGGATCGAGGTGAATTTATATCATGAAAGAGGGTAGGATGGTCGGATGAAGCACACAGGTATGAATTTTATTGCGACCGCCATGCCCATATTAGATTGTGGTTGCCCACAGGTTGGTAGCACACAGGTGGGCAATCAAACAGGCTCGGTGAATAAAGAGATGAAATGAACACCCATTCGTGTCCGCATTTTGAGGGTTCAATTCCACTGCAAACTGCCCAAAAAAATTGAGTGTTTTATTTCGGCTAATTTTGCAAATAACTGAGATATAACTGAGATTCACAAAAACAACAAGAGCAAAGCGAAACGTGGCATATGTTGGACCTAAGGATGGCAACCGTGGCAGGTATATGAATTGAACGAGGAACCTGCACAACAAAACCTGCCAATAGGGGGCCCTGCAGGCAAGTGGACCATGGTTGTAATGAGAAAGCCATTTCCCGGGTCAATGATTATTGAATATTTCATCCCTTAATTACTCTACATGGGAAAATAGCACCAAAAATGTTGTTTTATTGGTCCTTAATTCTATTTTGATGAGTTTTAGGCCTAGGGAGAAAATTAACAACACTTAATTTTAATGGAAAGTGCACTGGAAGTGTACCTTTTAGTACTGGTGCTGCCATCTGGATTTTTACTTCCGCAGGTTCCTCATTATAACAATGTGTTGTGACAGATGAAGTATTTATATAAAAACTGTGACTAAATGAGTCGTAATGACCAGTAAATAAAAATATTGGGTCATTCCCCTTTTTGGAATAAGCAGTTCACCAGGTTTTACAATAATGTACTTGTAGAAGATCAACTATGGAACTTTCATCAGGCACAGGTTTAAGGGGTCGGTGAAAGGGGGGTGGCGACCTGCTGCGTGTTCTCACTTCAAAAAACTTGATTCAATTACATTTTCCCAAACACGTGATTTCTAGTTCATAGCTCTAGCAGTTAAGAAATGTGCCACTGTTTTTGAAACAGGATACAGATGAAGAAGGACGACGATGACGGATGACAACAACGGCCCCACGGTATTGTATAGACTCCCCTATGGTGAGCCAAAAAAAGAGTGATACAAAGTCATACAAATAATTGTTCCAATAATTTATAAGTTGTCACTTTATTTCGATACTGGTATTTTGATACACTTTATCCATTAAACTGCTGCAACATATCATTCATGTCATTAGGTTATATTGTAGTGTAACCGTACTGTATGTATGCACTGTCTCTTCACACACTAGCAAAAGCAGTACATTCCTACAGACCATATCCCCTTTTAATATACTCCTCCTCTTTTTTGCTTCAATAGCTTTCTGCACTCAGTTTAAAGTTTTGATATTCCCCTTCTGAGATACGTGAAGCTGGAACCCCCTCCCCCACCCATATCAGATAATGTGACAGACTTGCCAAAACTCGCAGCAGAAATCCACCTTAAGCAAAGCTGCAGAATTGTACTCTCCTCACCAATGCAAGTTTGCTTAAAATAAGGTGCCAATAAACTTATTTGTAAATTGTAATTGTAATTATACAAACAATTAGGCACATTTGGCTACTTACTGAATTATCTTGCCTTGGCCCAATTACACAATTTTGTATTATGGTTCTTCTTCCTTGCCAATGCCATGTTCATGATTTATCATGCCTGAAATTATACAAAACCGTCTCATGAAAACAGCAGAAACTGTGACTGTGTGCCAGTTCACTGTGGAAGCAGTGACAAGATGGATTACTTAAAGATGTTAATCCTATTCCTAGGGTTTGAACCTCTGGTACCTGCTTGTTCCCTCTCCATCGAGTGAACGTAGCCACAGCTCCTGAAATCTTGGTTATTGATGCCCTGAATACCCGTGGAAGTTGTGATACCACAGTATATGACTATTATGAGTCGTGACCTCTATTTGCTCATTAGGATTAGAGTTATCGAATATGCAATTAAACGGTTGATCACGGGAATCCCAAAACTTATCTAACACAAATCACAAGAAATACAAATGTACATGTACTTCCGAGGTTGATCATGAGGCCTATCATACAGGTCAGGTCAGGACTGTTTCAATGTGCCTATCCAACCAACTGTCAACTTCTAATCTCCTTGGGTAATAAACTAGATGTGTATTATCCCCGATTTCTATAGTACAGTGAAACCTCCCTCAGCGGACACCTCTCTATTAAGGACCACCTCTCTATTAAGGACACTAGTTTTGGTCCCAAAATGGTGGTTTCGATTCAATTTCACCTCTCCATTTTTACTAGGAAGATCAAAGATTCAAATCGATCAAAATTTCACTTTCCCACCTGATCACAGGGTATTTTTAATGGTGGACAAAGGTTTTAAAGCTTCCTCAGGTTCTTTGTCCATGAACAAACACCTGACCACCAAGTGTCAACAAAGTGAATACCAAATCTTGATTATCAAAGTACTTCAAATTATGGGTCATTCATGATAGCCACTGATATGGCTCTGAAAATTTGTCCCAAAGCCAGGCTTTTTTTATTGTTTGGCTCAGCAAAATTCAACATTTGGAATAAAATTATCCTTTATTTTTTGTCCAAACGTGGATCCGCCGATGTAAGTTATCGTAAAGAGCAAAGAAAAAAAAAAGAAGTTATTTCTGTCCCTGCCTCCGATGCTTACAAAGCAATCAAAAGCACTATTGTGACCCACCACGGCAAAATGGTTCGCATGTCACACAAGATGAGCCTAAAATGACACCAGGACATAATGGAAGAAATTGATATACTCAGATTTCACAAAAGGCAGAAAATAGTGAAATGAACAACCGGTCCGTCTCAACCTGTCAAGCTCAAAGTGACATGCGACTCATTTTGCTGTGGTGTGTCCATTTGAACTTGGAGGAATTATACTCAAGTATAATTCCTCCAAGATTTGAAGTTGTCTCAAGCTACTTAATCATAGTTTTAAAGTTTTGACAAATATTTACTGAGTCTGAGTTATGAACTTGATTTCATCACTATCTAGTCTTCAGCAACATGTCGACATGGCTTATCTCATGCACACCTGCTTGCTACGGAGGATAATACTACTGCATCATCTTTAGAATGTTTTTGGCGGGAAGGAACTACATGTAGTGTCGTCTACTTTGACGTCCACCAAGTAAATGCATGTTCAATGTACAATTACTTCGTGGAGAACTATTTTGTCCAATTCAATCTGCCACACATGTGACCTCATTACCATTGTAGTTGATTTTTCAATATGGCAACAACGAATAGCATTAGAGCAACAATATGTAAATATCATTTCCAGGTAGACCCATGGAAGTTAGATTGGTAAATGGCAATATTATCAGATAAAATGCAGGCAAACTGACTCGGCCACAGCCTGAGAAAGCCAAGGATTTAACATGGTGAATTTGAGATTTTTTGTAAGGGCTGGACACAGGTGAGAGAACTGCTCAGGAGGAAGTGGAGGAAACTAAATAATTGAGGGCAGCAGGGCTGCACTTACAGAATAGGGGATAGGTCAAGGATTGCAACTATATGAGTGCAACAGCCTTTATACATTAGGTCCAGGATGTAGGGCTACTGTAACTCTCTCACTGCCAGGAAATCATTTCACAACCTTCATTGGCTTCAAATCATTCCTCACTATTACCCATAAGGCTGACGTTACATAGGCCTCATTCGTTCACTTCCCACATGTCACGTTCCAGCTTTACTTAACGTTCCTCGGTGAATGCACGGCCTTGTGGCATGCATTCAGTGAGGAACGAACGCATTAAGAGGAACGTGACATGTGGGAAGTGAACGAATGAGGCCTATGTAACGTCAGCCTAAGTAATGCCATCCCTCTCCATTATAAACACTAAATGTGGACATAAAGCATGTACTCATAACAAATTTACTGTTATGACTATGATCTAACATGATAATTGATCGAAATCCATAATTGATGATATCCATGAAATAACTATCAAAAACCCGGAAATAACATGGCCTGGGTTTCGAACAGATTTTAAATGCCTACACCGTTTGATATTTGTAATTGTAGTTGAATTTGAAAATGTCCACTTCTGTACATACTAAATACAAAATTCAGCATTGCTGTTGTGGAGAAAGGTATGTTAAAAATACTTTCAAAAGTTTCAGCGAATTTGTATGCATTATAACTGCCCTACAGCGCGGTGTCTAACCTGCATTTCTATTTTCCTTGACCACAAGTAATTACGGACCAGCATACCTTTAAGACTACAATCACCTGTTACTCTTGTCTTGTCTTATCTAAGGACAAATCGATGAACTTTCTAAACATAAAGAGGATTATGGCGACCACAGGCAACAATACGAATGTGCATCAATAAAAACAATGTTATACGGACTATGACCAACATTCTTATCACCACTGACATCAAATACCATATCCAGAAATATTTGGAGCTGTAGGTTTAAATGATAAGTGACACTGGGTCATTTGGGATGAAGTGGTTGACTGTTTTCGCAGCTTCAGAGAGTGTAGCAGGGAAAACAGTATGCGTCCAGTTTATAATTTTTAGCCGGATGATTAAAACCTGTGTGAACTACGTCAAGGATGACAATGCATCAATGTGAAGAAACGCAGGGAGGACAATCTTACAAATGCCTTTTTTATGATAAATAAAAATCATTGCAAAAAATGAAATCACAGAAATAAATATTTTCAAATGAAACTGCCAGGGGCCATTGCGCCCACCGTATAGATATTTGGTGGGTTATGAATTCATCCTGGTTAAGAAACATGCCACATGTAGAGTATATAGGTCAAACAAAAATCGGTATGACATGTGATGTATCCTCGCTTGGAGTACCTACCATAAACATACATCGAAAACAAGTCACTAATAAACGAGATATTGCACTTTTTACCTTTTTTAGTTTTGGCCTTCTGGTGGCCAAATCAAGAATGAGATCAGACCGTTCGGTGTCAAAGGTACTGGTCACATGACGTAGGGAGTCATGTGTACCAAATTTCAAGTTCATAGCTTTAGCGGTTTAGAAATGTGCCATTTATGGGGCAGCGGTAGCGCAGTGGAAGAGAGTCGGCCTCATGATCAGGAGGTCGTGGGTTTCGAATCCCGGCCGAGTCACTGCTTAGTTCCCCGACTGGTTGAGTTCAAGTGAGCACCTTCTGGGGTTGCTCCTTGAAACCCCCGATTGATTTCTGTGGAGACCGGGGTAATAATATGATATCCCCAAGCGCTTTGAGCGGCCAGTTGATGGTTGGATACTGCGCTATATAAGACTCGTATTATTTATTATTATTATTCATTTGTAGTTACACTCAAACGGCAAATTTACACCATTGACCTCTGTGGCCTTGAAAATTAGGTCAAATCAAAAACCCGTAGCATGTAATGTATCCTTGCTCGGAGAACCTACTTGTACCAAAAAATATCATCAAAAACAAGTCACTAATAAGCGAGATATTGCACTTTTTACCTTTTTTAGTTTTGGCCCCCTGGTGGCCAGGTCGAGAATCAGATATGAGATATAGGCTACACTACAGTAGATCTTCACGGTCAAACTCAATGAGTGAATGACGCCAGACAATGCCTCTCGAGCCATTGTCTGGCCTCTTTTACCATGAAGATCTATTGTAAAGATGGTTTGTTGGTCCTACCCTAGGTGGTACCGGCGAATCTGGCAATTAAGGGCCTATTGCCGGTGCTCCTGGCAGAGGTAGGCCTATAGATTTGACATCGGATTTGTGTCAGCTCGGACCTGTAGAGTGACTGTTAGACTCATGCCATGCCATCTCCTTGATGTGTGTTTCCTGGCATTCACAAATCGTCCACGCTCGCTGTGGAATTGGTTTGTGAAGTTTTTTCTGAGAGAAACTCCACAAAATAATTGATGCTCCCATTCACTGATTCAGTCAATCCGTCATTTCGCACTATCGAGTAAGCCCGTATGAATAGCCACCTTTGACGACGACGCAGACTGTCCAAAAAGTGACTTACCTTGTCCCAGCAAAGTTACATTTTACATTTTTAGAAGGAGGATTCTCCTGTCAACTTCTATGCATCTTTTCAAGAATGTATTGACATTGATTCAGGCAATTTTGCATAAGTTGGTGGCATGACCAAAACCAACAACATTCGTTTCGAGATTTTCGGAGTGTTGCCAAAAAATGAGGCTCCTTACAAAACCGATTTTAATCGTTTAATCGTTTAATCATTGATTTTAATCAGAACGGACTTATTTTAAAAATATCAAGTAGGCTAGGACTAGGCCCTACCATAATTATTTTCTTATTTTTACAATTTTGATTGATATTTGGAGTCACATCCGGGCTTTTTGCAATGGCGGAAGCCTTGAAGTTTATTTTTCTCCAGGAATTTCGTGAAAAATAATCGATTTTCTTTTAATGATAGTTCACACAAAAAACACAGTCTTTACATTTATGTGACAAAGATGTCTTCCGTGGTTGTGCAAGTTGGTCAATGTGGAAATCAAGTCGGACAGCAGTTTTGGAAGCATGTTTTGCACGACAAACAACAAGTTGAAAACAACAGGTGATTTCGTGGTGTCAATTTCTACCAATTTACCAAACGATTCTTAATCGGTCGAGCATCTAGTGAAATAGAGGAGTTTTCAAGAAAGTTGCCACTTTTTACAGAATCAAAATTCGATGTATAGTTTTTGAGATATTCAAGTTTAAAATTTTACTCCCTGTTTGGTCATCCTTCCTACACCAAAAAATCGAAGTCTTGTATATCCTTTTGCGGCCTAACTGCAGAATAGCCGGGACAGTAGTAGCTCTGTACATTATGTACACTCTGTCCCTCTGTACATTATGTACACATTCCTATCATTTAGCACAGAGTGTCCCGGGTATTCTGCAGTTGCTCCGACTACAAAACAACGGTCTGCTTTACGGGTTGCCGGAGAAGACTAGGCCTATTGCACCTCTCCAGCGTATTCAAAACCGGGCTGCGAGACTTGTTAGCAAAACACCTTAGTACGATCATATTACGCCAGTCGTCCGGCAACTAGATTGGCTGCCGGTTAAGTCTCGTATTTGTTTCAAAGTTCTGCTACATTGCTATAAGGTTGTTCATGGGTGGGCATCTGGTTACCCTCAGCTTCCACTCGCCGTATCTGCTCACCGTACGATGTCATCTGCTCCTAGCTTCAAGCTTCAACCAAAGTGCGCAAAGACCTTGTTTGGGGACAGAAGTTTTTCGGCGAGTGGTCCCTTTCTTTGGAACCAGCTGTCGTCCAAAATATCAGGTTGGCAGACAGTATCATTTCATTAAAGACATGGCTGTTTGATTTTGAGGGGCAGGGTCCAAACTCTTCCTTGAATTTCTTTGATTTTTTCTAAATTAGTAACTAAAAAAACCTTGGGTTTCTTGAATTTCTGGAAAAAGAGGACTTTTAATCCCCTAAACCTGAAATTATACTTGAATTGAGGATACATGGCTTTTACACTTTTCCCCTATCTTGTTTGTTTGGTCATCAAGACCTGTGATTTCTGCCTCAACAGTTTCCCAATCATGATTACTTCCATCAGGAATGGTGATTATTGTACAAACAAAAAGTTGGGTGACAGACTGATTGGTGTTTGGATCCTTGAAAAGTTTAATATATGACCTTGAAGTATCCTGGAGAAATTCTGGAATTTTTGGCAGAGCTTGATGGAGGAACCCTTGAGGGGTAGGCGCTTTGAACACGTTTATACGGTGGGAAAGGCACCCTATAAAAATTTGTGTATGAAATTGGAAAGCCCTGCTCAACACATGATTGTACACAAAGTATCATTATCAACGGAATTGCTGTTTTGCCTGCCGTCAATCAATTGTTGTCCTATTCTCTTTATTTTAAAGCTCTGTGTATGTCCACCCTGATGGAAAGTTTCGATCTGTGAACATCGATGCAGAACCAAAAGTTGTCCGACGTCTCATGAAAGATGCTAAGAAGAGGTGAGAATCGAGATATGTGAATTCAGTATGACACAAAATGTTGTTGCAAAATGTTAGTCATAAAATTATGATGAAGGTGATCATTCTTGCCTTATTCTATAATGTATAACAGGTGATGGTAAATCGATCTAAAAAACCTGGCCCAGTATATAAATCTCTCAGCCAAGCAATGACATCTAAAGATAATATTTCTGCTGTGTAACTGTAAAAGAGAAGGAAAAAAACTTTGAGTTTATCTTAAAGGGAGACTATAGACAGGAGCAGAGGGGCTAATTTGGCCATCTTCAGGTGACTGATATACGCAGTAAAGGCCCTGGGTCATGTTGGATTCAGCACTAAATATATTCCTCATACAAACATGAGTCATTCGACGAACTGTGAGATGCGAGAGACCCCTATTGGCGACTTCATGTAACTTTATCTTGCCTGTCTAGCTGCTGCCTATATTGTCCCTTTAAAGGAGGAGAGGTAGAAATTGCTGCCTGGCCAGGCCAGCATAATCCCTGTCATACCTGTTGTTCAGGTTTCTACTTTTAGAACCGAGAAAGCCTTATAAAAATATCCCTGTCTTTCAGTAACTTCCGAGAGAGTAATATCATTGTGGGTAGACAAGGATGTGGCACGAACTGGGCCATTGGTTATCACGGCGTGAGAACAGAACATGACAAGCTGATCAGCTCCTGTGTTGAAGGCCTGAGGAAGGAGATCGAACGATGCGATACTTTCTGTGGAGTGATTATGATGCACAGCCTAAGCGGTGGAACAGGCTCAGGTGGGAAAACAGTCCTTTGGCTTTGCAATTTAACCCCCAAATTCAGCAAATGGGCCTATTTTGAGAAAATATTGTAAAGTCTTCCTGAAACTAACAACAGTCGTGACACAGATGGTGATATTGTTTACTTGGCTAATCAACAGCCGTCCAACAGTTGGTCAAGAGCTGTCCAACAATTGGTCAAGAGCTGTCCAACAATTGGTCAAGAGCTGTCCAACAATTGGTCAAGAGCCGTCCAACAATTGGTCAAGAGCCGTCCAACAATTGGTCAGGAGCCGTCCAACAATTGGTCAAGAGCCGTCCAGCAATTGGTCAAGAGCCGTCCAACAATTGGTCACATGAAATAGTTTTGACATCGTGAAAGGAAACATCCTGCTTATCCTTGTAGAGCTGAAATAGAATAGGCTTGCATGGCCCTTGTACCCTCTGAACATGTTACCTTTGCACCCTGACCTGATCGTGAGAAAGCAATTGTTATTCCTTTTTCTGTGAAATTATGGTCAGTGGCTGAATTTTACATGTTGAAATCACCTTTTCCAAAAAATTTGAATTTGTAATTGAATTTAAAAATTTTAACATTGCCGTTGTGTAGACTGTACAAATACTATGAATACCAAGTTTAAACAAATTTCAACATTGCTGTTGTGTAGACTGATATACAAATACTATGAATACCAAGTTTAAACAAATTTGCATTCACAATAACTGCACTACATTTAGTGGATTACTATTTAACTGGACCACAAGTAATTATGAACGGCGTACCCCTTGAACATATTTAGGAAATGACTTATTCATTGCTGATCATATATTGTTCCTGACGTCATCTGGATTTTTCCGAGGAATTTTATGTTCAAGATATGGTCAGAGGTATGCAAAAGCTGTAGGCCTCTGTCACGGTTCAAGGCTGCCGTGCCAGTCCTAATGTAGATCGCCTCTTACAATTTTCGGTGCAATATGCAGCTTCGGCATACCTTACCTTAAATTTACAGCTTTCAGCAATAGTCACGTGTCCTAATTCATGCTTGGAAATGGTCAGGAGAGCTGCTCGGCTGAGGTGTTGCTGGCTGAGCCTCGCACATGTTGGATTGCTCAGATTAAATTGGGTCACGCGGTTGGATAAATCAGTGCAAATAAGGTCTTCTTCTTGCAGCAGAGGTTTGATGCTTTGATCTTGCCTACTGTGAACAGGGTGAGATTTACAGTTTTATCTGGTTAACTCTGTCACTAGTGTCGGCCATAGTACTGACCAAATCCTTAGTGGATGGATAAAATGTCTACGGAGGTAAATTTCCTATTGCCTGTGATAAAGGAACTCTTATATTATATTATAAGGAAATAATTGCTGTCTGTTTCCTTGTATCTGCATAATATATATATTCCTTACGTTATCTTGCTACTCAGGTCTTGGTTCCCACTTGGCGGAGGTGATACGAGATGAGTACCCCATGAACTACCTTCTCTCTGGTGTGGTCGCCCCGTACAAGAGTGGCGAGAGTCCCTTACAGCACTATAACACATTGCTTACTACGGCTCACCTTCAGAGGTATGTGATTCAAATGAAACTGTACCAACTGCAGATGAGTTGACCCAAATGTCAGATAAACATTGCCATGATGGTGTCATCTCTTCTGAACCACCTTTGTACAGCTGACTACATGTAAATTTAAAAAAAATGATTCTACAAGGATACTGGAAAGTTTGAAGACTTCAAGCAAACATATCTAATCAACTTATAAGTTGTACCTGTCAAGTGAAGGATACTGGAAAGTTTGAAGACTTCAAGCAATCATATCTAATCAACTTATAAGTTGTACGTGTGAGGATGGGACATTTGGAAAAAACAATTATGATACAGTACATTCAGGTCACTCTTCATTGGCAATGCTGAGACAGATTCTTGGCTAATGGTAATTTTTAAACCCAATTCACCTCCTTTTTTGTGGCCACAATGCGCATTTTAGTATAGATAACCAACGTCTGCAGGTGAGCACATGGTCCATGGACCATTTCATTTGTCGTCTCAAACCCAGAAGATAGTTTTCAGTGAGTCAATTCTGTCTTCATTCCCAGGTACTCAGATGGCATCATTCTGTTCCAAAATGATGAAGTGTTGTATCAGTTGTCTAAGAAGTCAAGAGATGGCGGTGTTGGTATATCATTTTCGAAGATGAATGAGCAGATTGCTTCTTGTCTTTGTGGAACAGTTCTACCGATTGATACTTTGTCGCCAAAAAGGTAGGTGGCATCGTGATCACTTCAAAGGCAAACAGTGACCCCCCTCCCACCCCATCCCAATGAGGAACCTGCACCACAAAAACTGCCAATAGGGGGCCCTGCAGGCAAGTGAACCATGGTTGTAATGAGAAAGCCATTTCCCGGGTCAATGATTATTGAATATTTCATCCCTTAATTACTCTACATGGGGAAATAGCACGAAAAATGTTGATTTATTGGTCCTTAATTCTATTTTGATGAGTTTTAGGGAGAAAATCAACAAAACTTAATTTTAATGGAAATTGCACTGGAAGACAGTGTACCTTATAGAACTGGTGCTGCCATCTGGATTTTTAGTTCCGCAGGTTCCTCATTAAGCATATGTAGATTAGTTAATACATATGATAAAAGGTTTTTAGGTGGGGCCCAGGGAAAGGGCATTTTTTTCTTTGCATTTTTTTCTTGATTATAAGCTATTGTTAGGCTGGTCCAATAACAAAACTGCACGAGTGGCTGATCCGAGTCACCAGATCACAAGAGATGATTTTCTCCGGCCTGAAAGCTCGAGACCACACTCGTGCATATTCTTATTGGACCAGCCAAACAATAGCTTATAATCAAGAAATCAATGCACAGAAATATCAAGAAAATGACGATCATAAGAAGAACAAGTGATATGTCTGTTTTTAATTCAAAAGAGTGAATACCATATTGGACCAACTTTTGACTCTGCAAAATGCCACTAGTGTCATTATCTTCGTGTTTCAGATACCACAGTATCGGAATAGAGCCGTGGGAGCTGGTCAGATCTGTCTGCCCCATGCCATCAATGAAGTTTATCTATACAAACCAAGTTTCAAGAAAGTAAGTTTATTTTGTGGATCTTTCACAAATCCTGGTCGTTGAAAATAGAGAGGCTCTGATTTTTATTCAGGAAGAAGAACAAGATGGCACTTTGATGACTGATATCAGGGTGCGTGTTGTCAAAAATGCAATATCATTCCGCGATAATGACGTCACTGCAGCTGCTGCCCTCTATTTCCCCATCACTGAATTACAGGCAATGTCGGACAAACATGCGGTTTCGTAATGGATTCAGGCTTTCTAACTAGGGCAGTTAGATTCAATCTGGCACATGTCCGAGTGTTGGAAATACTATATAATTGTTCTGAATATTTCTCTCTCTGACTCTATGGTATCATTCATGCTAAAAACAATGCAGGATCAAAGATAATTGACTTTGAAATAAACTCAAATGCGTAGAAATAAGTGTCGATGTCCGACTGTCACGTGACTAAAACGTCATCAATATCTTATGCAAATGACCTTGTGAGCTATAAATAGTAACTTCGCGGAATGCTATTAAACAGTGTGTCTTTAATACCTGATGAGCCTACGTGTAGAAACAATAATACAAAGCAATCAACTTCACTTGATGACGTCAACCAGAGAAAGAAATCGCCTTGTTCTCGGATTGAAATCGTAACTACTAGTTAATGTCATAAACATATCACCACCATAATCACGTCCTGAAGATGATTTCTGTAAACTGTACTGCATGTCTTAAATTTTAAACTGTAGAAATTATTTCTTTTACGAGGTTTTAGTTTAACCTTAAGATCTTAGAATATTTTTATGTGTTTCCCCTTACCTTGTGCCTTTCAGCAATTTTCACTCTAAAAGACCCCAAAAGCACCCCTGTCCAAACCAGCCACTAAATGTCCATAATAAATGTATTTCATTAATAAATCCCTTTAAACCGATTGAAAACTGGCCTTAGTTTCATTGCTAAAGTTGAGACAGTGATGGTGCTGCTCGAGAATAGTTACTTACTGGACAGCGGTTAGCAGCCGGTTAGGGATTAGATGAAAATCAGTGGTCGGTTAGGATCTAAAGGGTTAAATTATTTGAGTTTGTAAAATATCCTGTGATCTTACTTCACGTAACCATACAAACTTGCAAAGCAAATCCAATTAATAAACTTCTGTGATAAATGCCCTGCAGCCAGAAGGTGAATGAGTAAATTGCATTTATTGAATTCGAATCCTTTTCTTCTTCCAGTAAGTGTTCGTGGGACAACCTGACGACAGCCTTGCTGAACAGTCACAATAGGTACAACAAAAATGGAGAACCAGTATCCTTGAAATTCAGAGGGATTTGTGAATATTTTGAAACTATATTTTACCCAATTTTATAGTAGGGAGGGACTTTTTTTTAATGCAGTGTGAAACAGCATGTAAGTGGTAATTTTACTGCTTACTAAACTGAACCTAACACAGGACCTTCAGTTATAAAAATTCAGTATCAGTTGATTCATTCCACCTGCCACACACACACTTTCCTTATCTTGTCGTCCCAGTACAGGACTCTATCCAATCTGGTCATAGTAAGGGGCGACCGAAACAACACATTTCCTTCTTATACAAACAAAATGGAGGAAAAAATCAAGTTGGCCTACAACACGGTGAAGTGGAATCCTTTTCCTGTGGATTTCTGGAGAGGTAGGCGATGACTTACTTACAGCATATCATTATTTGTCAAGATGACGTACAAATGACCAAAAAAGTTTCACTTTTGCCTGATATTCTTGCTCTGTGTTTAGATTTTCCTAAAAATTATTTCCCTTTGCCTAGTAAGAGAATTCCCATCTTCGATCCTCGTGTCTCGACTGGGAAACTTTGCTTTTATTTTGATGTTTCGATTTTTCAGGCTCACATAACACTTTAGGCGCTATGAAGGACAGTACTTCTTTGACGCTGGCGTCAAACAATTCAAATATCGTAGAATACCTCGAGGACATTTTGGAGAAGTCGAGGGCCAAGTATGATGCACGTGCTTATCTTCACTGGTACTGGAAACATGGATGTACTGGGGTATGAATAAGCTCTTGTTTTAGATTATTCTGATGTGACCCTTATTGTGGTCTTGTTGTGCGCTTTGTAGCTGCTACTCGACATGTAATACAAGAATGCCAGACCGGAATAGTTGACACTGTAATTAGACTACTAAGTTGTAAACACATCAACTGATGGCCGACAACCACTGGTGTAGATTTGGCTTCTGTTCAGTTCTTGGGACAGGCCAAGAGAAATAACAACATCTTGCATGTGATTTTACTGAAAATTGATTTCTATTTCTATCTATATGGGGGAAGACCATGGCAATGTGATTTTCAGAACTAATTTTTATGGGAGAAAAGATACAATACCCGTCCTGACGGGACTTGAACCTACACCATTCGATGGTGTCTATTATGGAAGGCAGTGGCCTTCATCACTAGACCATCACCCTTTCTTGATAAACACACTCAAGACTTATAACTAGATAAGCTTGGCAGCTAGACCTGAGAATCGTCGTATCTAAAATTCGTACCATTGATTTTATTCACGTAAATGTAAAAGAAGAATATCTGTAAATTACTGGTATGTTTCATTTGTGATTAAAGTATTCGTAAGACCACACACACTGCTCTAAACATCTCGTGGTTTAGAGACCCAAAACGAGTGAAAGAATGGTCACACAGCAAATGAATGAGTGCTTTAAATTGCTGTGATCTTGATCACATGTGACAATTCGCTCATCAGCGGTGGTCAACACAGGTGCCTGCGATGAAAATAGGTGATCGCAGCGACCAGAGATCAATATCACACCCACCACGAGTTTTAAGCGCAGACGAGAGATCTTTTCGTCGCAAATTCTAAAAGATTGTAATTGCAGATAGCAATGGCAGAAATCACTCGTTTTGGTGGTGCTTAAGCAGTTTCCATTTACAGATTTTAAATCTTTTTCAGGATGACTTCGAAGATGCATTTACTACGCTCCAGACGATAGTCGATGATTATAAGGAATCAATAAGTTAGCAACAGCTTGGAGATCAGTCGCAGATTACCAATAAAGTGCTTCACTGGTTTGATAGAGATCTTTCTTGAAGGGACAATATAGGCAGCAGCGAGGCAGGCAAGATAAAGTTACACAAAGTAACCAATAGGAGTGTCTCATATCTCACTGTACGTCGAAATTATTCACGCTTGTACGAAGAATATATTTAGTGCCGAGTCTGACATGGCCAATACTAGTCACTTGAAGATGGCCAAATTAGCCTCTCTGCTCCTGCCTATAGTCCCTTTTTAAGTGCCACTTCATGATCCATTGGACTAAATTGTAAGACTGTTTGACTTAACGAAGCAACCGCTCTTATTCGCTCTTGGTTGTCGTATCAATCGTTGCATTACTCAATTGGAGTAAATAATTCTGAAAGAACATCTTGCAGCCGACCAAAGCATGATTAGGACATCTTTGGACTGATCAGATGTAAATCTTCCATTTAGGTAATTTCTCCCTTACTAGTAAGTGCTGGGGAGAAGCATGCAAATGATGCTTATTTGGGAGGATGCCATATGACTGTCACAATATGAATTATTGACACTACTGTATAGCAAAGAAAGTTTGTCCTCTTGCAGGCAAGAGTTGTATTGTTATTGATTATTGAAATAAAAGATGATTTACACAAATGTGTTGCTGTCTTTTCACCTAATACCAGTTATGGATTGCCACACTTATCACTTTTCCAGAGCCATGCCAATGTGTTAACCTCACTTTCCAAGGTTGGTTCTTCAAAGATGATATGGTGATTTTACCAAACCACCGTGGCTGAGTCGTCCACAAGACGCAGATGATAACAGGGGCGACCATAAAGTCTGTACGCATCTAACCATCGAATCTCTGACCCCCTTCCTCTGTACGCACCTTGTACACTCTGGCCATAAACGTTTTCCCGCTGTACGGATACGCATCAATTAATACTTTGTACAATAATTTTTGCAAGTTGTATATAATAAATGGGTGCAGGAATGTTGTCACACTGTTCTACTATTTGTATCAATCATCATCTTATTGCTTGAAATAGAAGAAACTACCTTTTATACCTGTATTTGATACAGACCCACTGCCAGCCATTAAATACATATCAACGCACCACGAACTGGAATCGGCCAAGGCTCATGTGAAGAGGCAGCAATACCATGTGATGGTGACACACTCCTATGCAAAGTTGCCCCCTGTACACACCCCATCTGGCACCAAACCCTCTCCCGTTGCAGGTCATGCAGATTTTTCACACACCAACCTTTAAAATGGTGGAATCTCCCAAATAAAATAGGTGTTTTAAAGGTGGCTATTTTGAATATTATCATTTGTCACCTCTGAACTGAAACTCCATGTACCTTTTGATTTCCCAAAAAATTCACGAAAATAAAATGCTGCTAGAACGAAATTTATAATACTACTGTTCCAACTAGATGCAATTGCTTAAAACTACAAAAGCCGCAAATATGTTGCAGTTTATGGGGTAGGCTTTTAACTGACTGTCCTCATATAAGATGGCAGCTCCCAACTCTGGTCTCATCCAACCAGCTGACCAAATTATTCTCAAGACTGAGGAAAACTGAGTTTCTCCTCACCGAGCCACTGCTTGACTAAGTCCTTGGCAGTCTACCTGGTTATTCCTGCGTGATTGCCAGAGTATCTTGTTGCCCTACATCGGTGAGCGGACCAATAGAGTCATTTCTGACCTCTATCCAGTTCTTTGTAGACCACCAAGATGAAATCAAGATCACAGAGCCATTGCCCATCTTCATCAGTAAAAGGATAATGCGATCTACGATTGTTGTAGAAAAAGGGCCAAAATCAATGGGGAAAACACAAGTGTTTTCCCATTAAAGTTGCCTTAATTCCAATACAAAACCGAATAATCTAGCATGCATTATCCTTTTACACTACACTTACTAGTAAGTGCAGAGTCTGTACTGTCCGTAAGAAGTAACATGTATTTTAAATCAAATAAATAACAGGATGAAGATTAAGTACTATCCTGTTCCTAAGAAGCAAGACACTAATTTCACATATGATTTCTTTAACTTACAAATAAGTGTTAATACTAATAACTTCTTTCCTCTTAAGGAAACCGACATAGCTCCAGGACTTTTAAGCTTGAAAAACAGGGGAGACTTTTTAAGGATGCAGAAGCAACCGCTATTGAATTACCAGAACCAGTTTAACATAGCTGTATGGTTTGCTATCTCTGGTTGTGGGATTTCAATAGACGACCATTTGAACCACTGTGATTATTTGATTAGATCAATTTACAGGATTCATGCTTACTATCAAATGTTAAAGATACTTAAAAATCTAGAGATACAAACACCAGGTGAAGGTATTTTCAATGAAGGTAATAACAACATTAATCGCAAGAAACTTGGAGAGCTATTGAGTGAGTTTGGTTTAAAGGACCAGTATGACTTATCGGTATTCAATGTAAATGGTGGTTGGCAGGGTTGGAGTGAGCCACTCTACATACCATTGATAAATGATCCAGGGTTTTACCTTATGGATGCTAAAATTAATTACTTGTTACGCCAGGTTTATGAAAATAGAACACCTCCTATGTTCAGTAAAGACTGGGATACTGGTATGGATAAGCTGAAGTGGAGTTCATGATGGATTTAAGATCATCTTAATAAACACAAGGATGTATTTTTTTCTCAAAACCAGAAGCCTACTCAAACGGTAGACAGTAATAAAGGCACTGGAAATAAAGGCACTGGACAAAAAGGTACGGGAAAAAAGGCACTAGGTAAAAAAAGGCACTAGGTAAAAAAGGCACTGGAAAAAAGGCACTAGGTAAAAAAGGCACTAGGAAAAAAAGGCACCAGGAAACCACCATACTAGGTAAAAAAGGCACTGGAAAAAAAGGCACAGGAAATCTCTAGGTGAAAAATTCATTTGGGGTGCCCCCCCCATGCATTTCTATATGTGTAACGTGCTATGTGTAATGTGCTTCCAAGTCTTTCTCACCAATAAAACTGCAATGAGACTCATCAAGAATGTTTTGCTAGATGTCAATAGCCACTCTTGTGATAAACTATTGTATCTTGTAGAAATAGGTTATTGGTGAGGGAACCCTGAATCTAATTTGATTAAACTACTGGAACAAATCGGATGATCTTTGTATCATTTTTTATAAGGATTCCCTGCCTATCCAAGCTCGTTTTTCTGGTCGGAGGGTACTGAAAATAGGCTGTTCCGTTTTTTTGGACCACCCAGTATTCTGTTGATGTAGTAAAAAACTACACATAAAAATGCACATAGAAATTTTTATTTTTATCTATGTAGTAGAGATTTCCCATACATTTTTTCTGGTGCCATTTTTCCATTGCCTTTTTTCCTGGTGCCTTTTTTTCCAGTGCCTTTTTTACCTAATGCCTTTTTTTCCTAGTGCCTTTTTTTCCTAGTGCCTTTTTTACCTCGTGCCTTTTTTCCGTTCCTTTTTTTCCAGTGCCTTTTTTTCCAGTGCCTTTATTACCTACATTCTACTCAAACATATCAGATATTTATGATTAAAAAATATAAAGGTTTAAGTAATCCTGGAATACAGAGGTTGAATGACTCTATCAGGACATATATTTACTGTCTTTTGGGATCACAGGGAGAATCTAGAACACCGATAGTTGGAAAACCCAGGACAGAATTGGACACTCAGAGGCTGTTTAACAATCTGCTAAGGGATTCGATAGCTAAACACCCTGATATTCCGACCTCAATTCGAAGGTACCAGGATGCAGTTTTCAATACATGTACAAGACTAGATTTTGTAATAGGACCTGGTCTGTACATCATAGGGTCAGGCATGGTTCTAGATGTAGGTAAGATAGATAACTACAATAATAACATCTTGATAGCTCCAAGTAATGCTAAACCTGGTATTGACGATATCAATAAAAAGAAGATAGTAGCACCACCACTAATGGAAGGAGATGGTGTTAAGAAAATAAAGGTTAAGACTAATGTTGAGAAAGTTAAGGATCCTCCTGTTACTACCACTGTAGGAGCTAACAGACAGAATGATATCAGAACTAGTACTAATGTTCCTATTACGGATATTGTTACTCCTGTCACCAAGTTGTCTTTTGAATATCTTACCTGAGGACAATCAAGCCAATACCTTATCCTCAGCTTATGACGCTGGCATAGTGCATACAATCAGTGGTTCTTGGATGGTGCAGGGCTCTGCTGTCTTCTTACTCCAGAGATTTGCAGGTTAAAAAAGAGCCACTACCTTCTTCAGCGTTCTTACAGGGAGAATTCCTCCTCAAAGGTGGGATGAGCATTTTTACTTGCCACTATTCTGGGGGTAATCACTCCATCTTAGAGCGAGACCATTTCAAGTTTAATAGTCAGTCATGTTTCTAACTTAGTGAGGTCTTTTGCTTGCCCTAGCAATCGACCTTGGTTTTACATCTTATTCGAAGGAATGACAGTGAATGACAAGCAGCGGAGAAACTTTAGAGTAACGTAACCTATAGAGACGAAGGATCGCGCACTACTGAAAAATAAAGGTAGCTACAGCCTGGTATGGCGTGGTTACCTGTGAGAGGATACCGATACCTATTAAGGGTGGCCAATCCATACAGGATACAGGAGTGAGCTATATGAACATGTGGTAATTTTGTCTGACCCAAATGTGACTTGTTATCTATTTCGGTGTGATCGGACACATACGAGTAAGTACAAGCATAGTTCCTTTGGGGGGGGGGCAACCAAGCTGTGTTTTGAATATCTTACCTGAGGACAATCGAGCCAATACCTTATCCTCAGCTTATGACGCTGGCATAGTGCATACAATCAGTGGTTCTTGGATGGTGCAGGGCTCTGCTGTCTTCTTACTCCAGAGATTTGCAGGTTAAAAAAGAGCCACTACCTTCTTCAGCGTTCTTACAGGGAGAATTCCTCCTCAAAGGTGGGATGAGCATTTTTACTTGCCACTATTCTGGGGGTAATCACTCCATCTTAGAGCGAGACCATTTCAAGTTTAATAGTCAGTCATGTTTCTCACTTAGTGAGGTCTTCTGCTTGCCCTAGCATCGACCTTGGTTTTACATCTCATTCGAAGGAATGTGAAGATTCCGGAAATTCAGTTCCTTGAAAGCCTCGCCAGTTCATCCAGAAAAAGAATCCTAGGTTCTCCGCGGGCCCTACTGCGTGTCATAGCTAACAGAGTTAACCACTAGGTTAAGAACAACAGGGTCCTAAAGTCTTCTTTTTTTCCCCAATATTTTATCAGAGACTCGGAAGAACAAGACAAAAATATAGAACAAGAGATATACTTATCAGATTCTGATGATAATTTATTTTGCGAGACATGGGAAATTTTTGTACAGATTGTTGAAACCCAACGTCAGTCAGGGTTCGCATACACATTGAAGTTTAAACTATACAAATAATGTACACAAAGCAAAAACAGTCACCAGAAATTAAACTAATTTGGAAACTGGTGATTTTCCCTGTGATACACAGACTTAACCTATTATCAGCAAAATTATACAACAATCCAGGGATTATCGTGGGATTTTAGAGATGACCCAATGACCGATTTGCAGGCAAGTGGACAATTTTGTGTAATATCCACAGACAAAAAAGGAACTTAGCTTAAAGGCCTACATCATTTGTTAAAAAATTTGAATTTGAAAATTGTCAATTGCGTAAATACATACAAAGTATAAATTTCACCACTGCCATTGTGTAGACTGATATACAAATACTATGAATACTAAGTTTCAACAAGTTCGTATTCATGATAACTGCACTGCGGCATTGTGTATCAGTGGATTTCTATTTAACCGAACCACAAGTAATTACGGACGGCGTAACCCCTTAAAGCCCAACTCTATTGAACCCTTAAAGACCTACGCTGTTCAAGTGTCATTGTATTTTTTTGTGGCTCCTTTTTATGAGTGCTGAAATCTTAACAGTACAGGGTGGCCAAGAATTATTTCCCCTCATACAATGGATACACAATGGAATTCTACCGTGCACGGGAAAATAATTCTGGGCCACCCTGTAGACTTGTGTACAGTAATGTATAATTGGTATACCCTAGGCCAAGTCTTACAAAAGCCAGGCTGTGGTGAAATTTCGTTAGTTATGTGACATAGACCTGTTCGAACACAAGATGAATAGAATGCATACACATTAGGGCTATTCTTTTAACTGTTTAAGTACGGAACTAAACTGAAGAGTTAACAGTGTGAGGATATACATTTAAAATCACAAACCACATCTACCCAGTCAACACAAACCACTCGTAGCTGAAATTTCATGCGGTGGTTTTGCTTTTGTCATAATCTTAACACCCCAAACTTATCTATTGTAAAAATTGACATTGTCGGCGGACATACAGACAAGGATTTTCCATATCTCATTCTGCCGTTATTTTTGTCCATTGTTAAGCGCCGTGCAAACAAGTGATTTGTATTGCTGCAACCAGTGATTATAATTGCTGCAGTGTCAACAAAAAGTTATCTTGTTTGCAGGTAAAAATGGTCACCGCTAGGTTTGATATTGCTGCGACCACCGAATCTACTCTACGATGACCATCACAAATGAGTGATTTTCTTTGAATGCGAACGTGGTCACTTTGACAAACCAGTACTGTCAAGTAATTTTTTGATTGTTTAAGACATGCGTGTGCAGCGTCTGTTAAGTGATCACATTCTACGACTCATTTTGCGAAATATGCGAAAATAATATCAGTTGATGATATTAGTACAAACAAAATAATATACTCACACACAGCTGCAACTCAAAACAGATGCAAATGAAAAGGCCAGGGGCCATTGTGCTCACCGTATAGATATTTGGTGGTCGAAAACGAGTCACTCATAAGAGAGATATCACACTTTTTAGGTTCCACTTCTGGCCCCCTGGTGGCCAAGTCAAGAATCAAATCGGACCGAAATTCATTGTCAGAGGTCACCTGACCTGGAAGATCATGTGAATAAAGTTACAAATTCATAGCTTTAGCGGTTAAGAAATGTGCCACTTTTTTTGAAACAGAATACAGACAACGAAAATTATGTCAGCAAAACCAGTGGATCTGAATGACTCATAGCTAAAAAGGATGGGATGTGCAGTATGCATAGAAAGGGCGAAGGGCGACCATAGAAAGAGGCCAAGTGGGCCAGGGTAAGCTACATTGAAACAGGCTTTTGGTGTTACTGCAATCTCTCATTTCACCAGCAGATTCATAGTTCAAGGCATATTTTTATCAGTCGAAGTCAAAACAAACCCAGTTTTCTAGCCAGCAGCGTAGACATGTATCTGTCAATTGAAGACAACCAATTCGACTTCCAAGCTCTGCCTAAATGCAGACCTGCCCACCCAATTTTTAAATTGTGGGTAGAAGCTTTGTAAAAAAGTGTACAATCAACTTTTTTGGTGTAAAATGCCTTAACGGTAATCCTGTCCTTGTGAATCAAAGTGTACAATTCAGACCTGAGTGTGTAAAATCATACGTCTTCTCCAAAATGAATTCCCCGAATGCCATGGTAGTTTCTCCAATGTATATACAGCTGCTAGGCTTGTTGTGCGTGTCAGGAAGTATGACCACATCAACCCAGTTTTAAAGATGCTCTACTGGCTCCCAGTCAAACAAGGATGTGTTTTTAAATTTCTGCTCTGAGCATACAAATGTTTTAATGGACTTGCACCAAAATACCTTTGCAACCTTTTGGTTGCCCACCAGCCAGCACGAACTTTACGTTCCTTGTCAATGGGGCTTATCGTTCCTTCTCGTTACAACACAGTTCTACGGTGCTAGGGTGTACTCAGTCGCCGCTCCCCTTCCGTGGAACGATCTGCCCCCACACATCAGGTGTGCTGGTTCGGTGGACAGCTTCAAGGTCGCGGTTAAAACCCATTTAAATGTTGTTTAAAAATGTATTTAAATCAATAATGTTTTATATTTTAAAGCGCACTGAGGTTTCAATGAAACGTAGTGCGCTATATACCAGTGGTACACTACTACACAACCAGCCACGATGACAGAACCTCAAGCTCATTATCATAAAAAAATTCTAAAACCGGAGCACGGCAAGAGATCGTCGACCAATCAGAAAGGTGTTGTGAAGGTCATTCCAAATATGGTGCTTGTAGTACGTTACGCGAAATCGTACAATGTAGGTAGGTCTGCTATATGCAACAAGAGGCCCAAGCTGAAATACATGGCTCAGCTGAAATACATGGGTCAATGTACACAAAATAGAAATGGTCTGGAATTTTTTTTTCAACCTCTAACATATTGAGATGC
Source organism: Lineus longissimus (assembly GCF_910592395.1). Taxonomy (NCBI): domain Eukaryota; kingdom Metazoa; phylum Nemertea; class Pilidiophora; order Heteronemertea; family Lineidae; genus Lineus; species Lineus longissimus. The sequence continues at coordinate 6,240,162 of NC_088322.1, forward strand.
TGAAACCATGCTTCTAAGTTAGAGACTTGTGGACAAATAATGATAAAGCATGCTACTATCAGTGAAATTGTTAAGTTTAAGCCTATGACCTTGAGCCTATGACCTTGAAAAGGAGGTCAAATCAAGCTACAGCTGCAGCTGATGGCTTTAAAATGGCCAAAAACAATTTCTGCGCCTACCAAAAAAGAAAATAAAAATACCGCAAGTAAAGAAAAATGTAAGATACAAATGCAAAAAGTAAAAGATATTTTTTAGAATTCTGTCAGTACCCAATCGTGGGATTGAACCCCCGACCTACGGAGGTAGACAAGAGCGGGAAATTCAAATCATGCAGAAACTCGATCAACACAGATTTTTTGCCAAGTATCCCCAACTGGTGGTATCAATCAAAACGATATCTTATATCAAAACCTACATACATTCAGACCTCTACAACTTTATTTCAAGCTTCTATCTACTCAGACATAGCGACAAACAATTCCTTAGTCCTGTCAGTGGCATTCCCTGGGCTGTTCTTCCTAATGGCCAGATCTGAAGCGCTTCACTTACGATTGTGTCCACAGATGGATGGATTGATTGGAAGGACAGATACAACTCGAATAGCTATTTAACCGTTCAGCTAACTTTTGTCATCTGAGCCAAAAACATTAAAGCGAAGTTTAGAGACTAAAGTGAGTTAATGATCAGCGCTACCTTTTGGATTGCTGACAAGTAGTTGACAGAAGACAACTTGTACCTCAACGAATAGACAAGCAACATAGCGAAGAGGTGTCACTATCATGTACATGGCTGTATATAAAGTCTACCTAAAAATGCCTTGAAGCATGGAATGAATAAAACACTGTTCAACTAATCAACAATCTCACACACAAAACGAGATAAAATGTCACAACTTTATTTCGTTGCTAATTTGATTGGAGAGCACGACATCTCAGTGGAAGAGCTTCCGATTCATCATCGGGAGGTTGTGGGTTCGAGGCCAAGGCACTCTGCTTTCTCTCAACTAGCCTCAAATGGCCATGTGTAACACAGTGCGTGCACTTCTTGCTTTCAACAGAAAGGTTGCTGGATTAGGCTGGGAAATGAATGTAAAGCACTTTGAGACTGTTCTACAGTATAAAGCGCTAGAGAAGACCTTTATACTTAGATTAGAAATAAACCATTGACTGCAATAATTGCTATGAGTAATCATGTGCGAATTGATCATTTAAATAATAAAATAAATTATCGTCTCAATCCCTGATCTCTTTGTATAGTTATGTCACACATGTTCGAATATGCGAAAGACTGGGCTGTGTCATGAACAAAATGGCTTGGCAAATGCTATGAACATAAATTAATCACGAATTCAGGCAGGGTTTCCGCCAGAGGGGGGATGGGAGGGATGGGAGGGATTCATCCCCCCCTAAAATATTTCAAGGGGGGATATCCCCCCCTTAATTTTCAGCACTAAATTTTGTTTTACTGTCAAATGAGTAATTTTCATGATTTGATATGTAAAATAAGAGCATTTGGGAGCCAATTGTAGCGCTTTTAGGGCCAAAAAACGTCTCCCTTTCTAAGAAAAAAGAAAAAAATCTTTTGCTCCCCCTCAAATTTAATCCTGGCGGAAACCCGGTCAGGGTTCTACTCAAGAATGATGGGTTGTTGCAAAATTGTTGTGGCCACAGAATTCTGCTGCGTTTATTGAATTCAAACACCTGTGCCCATATTCATGAAGTGTCATGGTACTAACCACCACGACACCCAGCAACAGGAACTCTTTGGTGAGAAAGGTTTTGTGCATCAGACAAGATACAGGCAATGCTCAAGAAATATTCGCATCACAAACCAGCATTTGCATGAACACCAACCAATGCTAACACGTATAAAGTTTGACCTCAGGGATTCTGCGTAAAATCATTCAAGGAAGATATCTTTCAGACAGCACCCAATTTCTGCAGGATTATTTAACCTTTACTTGACTGAAAGAACTGGATATATCGCCATTTTATGCCATCGTAACAAAAGGGTTAACACAGTTAGTATTGTTTTAAATCCATTCAGAACTTACCGTTTAATTAATTTTTAATCATCTCGCCAAAAAACAAATATCTAATGTATCCTTGAAACAGGAGACTCTAGAATAATGAATATCAATTAGAAATCTAGAGGTGCAAGATACTCAAAATCACCAAATTTTCCTGGGAATTTTGCTCTTTAGATTTCGCGAAGAACTGAGATTCGCATGTTAAAAATTGCAAAAGATATTTCATTCGACAAATTGTTTTACTGGTTAAAAGCACCAGACCAGAAAATAAGCTCAATGTAATGAGATCCGATGCTTGTCAAAACAAAATGATACACCCGTTTCCTTTCTCAAATAATCTTCACTGAGAGACTATGAGAGACTACAGGAATAACACATTCTCACCCACTTCACCACAAGGTTGCCGAGAAAAAAAATGCCTGGAGTTTGGTTCGTGACACTCCGTGATAACACAATATGCCAGCTTATACTTCGGCTCAAAAAAATATATGACAGACTTCCAATCTTGAAACAGAAACTGCCTGTACATCCAGTCGAAATACTTGTGCAAGGCTTCTACTTCTTCCCAGAGAACAATAAGCCTGCTCTTGCCATGATATGCCACTTAGAATGAGGTGCCACTTGAAACAAGGTGATTGATAGTGTTTACATTTGAAGTTTCACCTCAAAACGAGATACATCCATTTTTGCCACCGAGAAAAATGGCTTCACGTTTCAATTTGGATGTTTTGGATCATAAATTATTTTCTCTTGCTGTCACGCTGTCGCAAAGAGTCGCCCTGGCCATCTCACATGAATTCATGCACCGACCAGATGTAGATCTCACATGAATTCATGCACCGACCAGATCTCAATCTAAGGTCAATCTCATGACCTTAGAAGTGACAGGCGTTGATATCCATTTTAAACATCACTCAGACCACGGCACCACCGACAGCTCCCTGCTCATCACATTAGCTCTCATTTGAAAAGAGAGCTAAGCAGTATTTCATGGCCAATTGGCCAAGGGGACTGATTCCCTAATGAGAATAAGCCGGGCATCACAACAACCTTGCCATGGAATGGATGTGTTTAACCTCTCGACTACCAGTCGTAATACACGTGTTCACCGTGTTCAATCAAATACACGTGTTCACCGCCGACCGCTTGAGCCATTGCGATAATAGACCTTCTGTGTATTGTTTGGTATGATCAGGCTCATCTCCACTGTTGTCTAGTGACTCGGGCATGTCGTCTGCTACCCACCAACTTCAACGATGGCGCTGCGAAGATGGTGGTTTTGCCAGATGCACGTGGCTGCACAATACCAAAAAAGACCCGGTATACATGCTTCCCGAAATTGGTGGCTTGCATTGGAACTAACTTTTCCCCCCTTGTCCGTCATTAAAGGCATTCAAGTGTGTTGGTCAACCATGACTATCTCCTTTGTCCCTCCACCATAAGGCCTAGCTTCCCCTTATGACATCACTATTTCGGACATTCAGCGCCCCATTTCTGGAAAGGTGTACAGAACGGTTCAAACAGCCGGGTAGTCAAGAGGTTGAGGGCCTTACAAACAAATACTATGTACATACAAATTAAACAAACCTGTCTACTAGAAAATATTCAAATATTATATCACAGTACTATGTACACGATGCACTATGTCGACAAATACATCAGTAAAAAAACATATCTTACTTCCGATTCTTAAAAGCTTCCTTGTTTCTGAATGGAATCTCACCAGATTTTCCGATCATGCAAAAGACAAATTCTTGGTACCCCGGTAGTCTCATTCATTGTGTATTGGACAAAAGCTATGATGAAATTGCCTAAACGGCCAACTTGGTACGAATTCATTCTGAAACAAAGTTACTATCACTAATTAAAAGAAGGTAATGCTTTTGACCTTAAATTTAGAAGGCACCATTTTAATCTGACAGAACAAGCAATGGTACAACACAAAGCCTTTGTATCAATCATAGTCACACCCTCTTGTAAGAAAATGATAGAAGACTGAGGATATCCTGCTCTTCTTTGAGTAGATATGGCACAAGCGATATCTACTATTCCAGACCAACAGTATTTTTTGTATCGTTGATTTAGTCGACCGTGCAAACAACTATTAAGTGTATTTTTTATATCTATGCTGGCAGTTAACTGGAGGCAAAGTAATTTAATAATTCTCGTATCAGTAAAATATTACCAAACAGGGTCTGAAGTGGCACAGAAAAGTGGCTATTGCACCCAAAAGTGGCCATACGGGTTTAAATATCTTCTTGTAAATAGATACAGGCAGCATGATTCAATCAAGTGTTCATTTCTCACATACATCCTGAATTGTCAATTATATAGGAATCGGAACTTGTGTGTATCAATCTAGAGAATACTATCAATACCTTTAAAAGTGACAGAAAGACAACATGTCCTGTTGAAGGTATTAACCTTCTACCGGATAAAATTGAGCCGCTGTCTTCCATTTCACAGTATGAAATCATAGACGAGAGAGTTTTGTGCTGGGTTTACTTATCAATTCGTACAGATATAGAAATCAGTTTAACCATTAGAGCAATTTCAGAGATAATAATAATAATAATAATGAGAGTCCATATTTATATAGCGCTTCTCATTAAGATAATACGATGTTAAAGCGCTACTCCCCCAAAGCCTTTCTAAATAGCCACGTTTTCAACTCCCTTTTGAAGGATACAATAGAGACGAGTGAAAGTCCGGTGGCAGCTGGTTCCACAAGCGGGCTGCACCAACAGCAAAACACCTGTCACCATAAGAGGTTCTGGTCCTGCTGATGTGCAGCTTCCTACCGCTTGTGGCACGAGATGATGAACCGTAGACATAAGTGTATTAGGAACATATTGAGTTACCCACATGTTCATCCTATTGGCACATGTTTTACATTTTTGAAAATAAAAATTTATTTTAAATTACATTTTGACAAATTGACTAATAGAATACTAAGATATGGTCTCTAGCAGGCTTATGATGTTATAATATGAAAGTTGATCAAAACGGTCATTGCTGGAAAAAATTCACTGAAGATGGCGTACATCACCGTCGCAACATTGGCGGTAAACTACTGGCGGTAAAACAATGATGTTACATAACTTCAACCACTCTACACTCTACCATGTCATATGCCCAAGAAATAATGAAGAGTATTAAGTGTTATATGTGATTTAGCAGAGTTGCACGCTGTAACATCATAATTTCTCCTCATGTTTACCATCCACAATGGTGATCTTCCCTGTCATATATAAATTTCTCAATAAGGCCTTTTTTTATAAGTTGGTTTTCGGGACCACCGACGGTAAAACCTCCGATTTTAGAAAGAAAAAAAATGTTGGAATTTCCCTTTTTTGACTGCCGATTGTAAGTTGTCAAAAAACTTGTTTATTTTCAAAATCGAATGAAAAAAACGTGTTCTTTTTATCCCGCCAATCGTTTACATCAGGATGACATTTTTTATTTTCAACATCGCAATAAAAACTGTCAATATATCGTTAGAATCGCAGTTTGTTGTTGTTTTCATTGTGGGTATCGGCACCGCGTCTGTTTTATTATGCAGGCCTATGCGGCTGTAACATTTTATTTCAATTTCTTCCTCCGCCATGACCGATGTACACATTTTATAACATTCCCTAAACCCTTGGGTTTTTTCTCCTCCAACATTGGTTTTTTTCAAGAAATGTCCGTAAACCAACTATTAACAAAAAATAAATAATGAACCCGTAACTTTTTACAGGTGTGTTAGTGGCATTAGCTACTTTGGAAAACTGGGGAAACAAGTTGGTTGAAAAGTCTGTGTGAAACATCATTTTTGAACTTTACCCCGTTTGGGACATAATCATGATAATACATTACAACCATAATGCTGAACAGTGACAGTTAGTATGAATGAAAAACTTTCTACGAGACGTTCCTGGGAATAACCCCAAGTTCTAAAATTTCATGGAACAAGACAGACAGACAATTATTTGCAACTGATAGGCAATTCATGCAAGCGTATTTTAACAGCAATTGAAGTTTTCATGACATAAGACTCAGTATTGGATATTTAAACCCAGTCAATCTTCTTCACAGTGGACAGGTAAATAAAAGACAATCGAATCAGACCACCGGAACAGTTTAGAATACAGTAGTATTGACTCGACCACCAGGACCACACCCTCCCTAATAACAAGCCTTCCGGCCAACTTCAAGAGCATTTTAGGGCATTTTTAGGGCATTTTTTAGGACATTTTTATTACAAATTTAGGGCTTTTAGGGGTATTTGTAATCAATTTTAGGGTGATTTAGGGTATATTACTCATGAAAATCTAATGGAATATTAGTACTCACCCCTGTCTTTGACACACACTCACAAAATACTTGTCCGGGTGTGCTTGGCAAACCTCCACTGCTTGTGTGATGGAGACTGGTTATCAAATCTGGCACTTTCATCCCTTACCTAGAACTGGGATCCTGTATGCTTCTGGAAGGAACCAGATTTGATGACCATGAGATAACCATCACCAAACCAGAATATGTGGATGTATGCCAGTCACATCATCAACGACATCGTACTTTAAGCGCGTGTGATCACCGGAAAAAGAGAAAATTAGGTATTTTTAGGGCAAAAGAGCAAAATTTGATTCAAATTAGGGATTTTTAGGGAAAGTAAATTTTTTAAAGGAATTTTAGGATTTTTAGGGCCGGTGGAACGCCTGTTATATAAGGCCCAATTCCACTGCATGGCTAATAAACTGCTAAAACTGCCCTAAAATTTCAAATGCAAAACTAGAACTGAGAATTCACAGGCTGTGAATTCATGACTCCACGGAGACTTGTGTGGGCGAACTGGTACGAGTTGGTCTTGATTATCACCTTTGTTGGGAGAGTTGGTCTTGATCATCACCTTTGACGCCAAAACACTCGAGGAAAACAAAAATGTTCACACCGGAAAATCTCTATGAAATGATGCTCAGCTACCATACAACGTAACCAAAGTTGTCATTCGAAATACCTCAGTCTCACAAAGCTGTAATAAGTGTTTTATATGAATGCGTGCCAATTAAGTTTTCGTGGCTTTACTCGAGATCAGTCCAACAGAGAGCAAGTCACAATATTGGTAACACTGTTTTGCAATGACATCGACAGCTTTTTATCTCGAAAATCAAAATTATCAGACATATTCCACCTCTCTCCCCTCAATGTTTCTAAGCAGCTTTGTCTCACGAGTTGTGAAAATCTGCATTCTCAAGCACTCTAAATGAATGGGAAATGCAAACACTAAACAACCTCAGATCTTCTTGACATGAATGCATATTTTCCAGTGATTCTTCTAGACTTGTGCTGTACTGTTTTTGTGGACGTACCGAAGTAGGCCTGTTATTGACCCTTTGTGTTTCATAAAATTCATGAGAGTGACCCAAATGAATGTTTCTTCTCTGTTTTTTCAAGAACGTGAAGAGCAATCAGTGTTTCCTACGGGGAGTCGTACGGGGGACAGGTCTCCCCCTCAAATGTCAAAGATGGAAATTTACTGACTTTGATCAGGAAATTCACCTCGATTACTAATTTCATTGCTGTTGTCCATCCCTGGAATTTATTTCTGGAGGAAAGACTGCAGCGATGATATGAGACAACTACATTTAGTTTGCGATATTGTTTTTGGTGATGTTATCAGTCGTTTTTTGCTCATATGTCATGAAAAACTGTACTCTCCGAGCGGTCAGAATGAATGGGATATCTCTGTTTTCAAAACATGAACAGTAACCAAGCAACCAACTACAGACCTCTTGAGACGATTTGCATCATTTTTTCTAGTAAAACTAGATGACATTTGTGACACTGTTGCCAGCATCTCCAACACTTCTGGCATCTGCTATACTCAGGGCTGCTCACCCTAAAAAAATGTTTGTGTAAGATGGTTAAAAAAATGTGTATTTCCCAAAAAATATGTGAAGTCTCTGAAATTATATGTGTGATATTGCAAATCACTGTGTAGTGCCTATTCCCCGTAAAATCTCATTCTCTGCAGTTTTTATTGGAATGCAAAGTCAAGTTACCCCAAGGTATTGTGAATCTTGTCATTGCAGACAACTGCAGACAACTGAGACTGTCACTGCCCATTAGTACCGTGAATAGGAGTCACACTAGTGTCTAACAACCGCTCTTGGCCTCTTTGAATGTGTCTTGGCGAATTGTTTGCTGCCATTTTGCAGCTCGCTATGAAGTCTCGCACAATTCACCGAAAACATTGACGTCCACCGCAATGAGATTTCCATCGAGATTTCATTGTTCGCACAGAGTGCCGCGAGCAAGACTATTGAGATACGGTTTAAGCTATCTATAACCAGGCGTCGCCACGAGTATTGTGTGCACAGTTTCTTGGTTTCGTCATCCCGGGAAAGGACGACGTAAGAAACGTAGACACACACAAAAAACCACCAAAGTAAGACTTTTTAAACGTAGTTTGCTTATTGTGGGCTGAAAAAAAGGTGTAAGATATACATCAATTGACGTACAAACGTAGATTCGGCTACTTCTACGTACAAAATACGCAATTTATGTACAATTACGAAGCCCTGTTTACTCCTCTGACGTCCGCTCCAATGTTGCCGATGTCTGACATTTGCTGTATTGTTATGACGTCTGCTCCATTGTTACAGCCATCTGCTATACTTTTATTCACGCTTGCAACACTATTTTATTGATATCTGCACCATTGTTTATGTTTCACTGAAAATGAAACGAGAAGCCGGGAAAGCCTCCTTGATGGTTGTGACTTTGATGGTGAAAACTCGACCCTTGTCCAAACCCTTGATGTCCAAATGAGAATCCCCCGGGAGCTCCGAAGAATGCTTGAAATATGGTGTTTGGGTCCACATCACCTGAAGAAAATAAAAGATATCTTGTGGTGCTGGCCATGATGAGAGATAAAGATATAAATCAACACTTGAATACATAAGACATTGAAAACATTCTGAAAAGTCAAAAAATATTAGAAATACACTGGAAATCCAAATTGTGTGGTTTTGCATTTTACCTTTGCTGCAATTTGTGATTTAAACAAAGATATTTGTTTTTCCCTGATCCAACATCATTTCTGAAGTATCCATGTGCTCACACAACAGACCAAACACAGAGTGCACTCAGGTTATCTAACCTAGAGGGTCATGCGTACCAAGTTTCAAGGGTGTTAGCTGTAGCAGTCAAGAAATGTGCCAGTGTTAATCTCAAATGGCCAATTTTAGCCATTTGACCTTTTCGACCTTGAAAAGTACGTCAAATCAAAAACCTTTAGGATATGTGATGTATCCTTGTTCGGAGTACCTGCCATAAAAATATCATCCAAAACAAGTCACTTAATATAAGCCAGATATTGCACTTTTTACATTTTCAGTTTTGGCCCCCTGGTGGCCAAGTGGAGAATCAGATCAAACAGAATTTCAGCATCAGAGGTTAACTGACACATGGGGATCATGTGTACCAAGTTTCAAGGTCAGAGCTTAAGTGGTAAAGAAACGTGCCCTAGTTACACTCAAACGGCCAATTTACACCAATTGACCTCTGTGACCTTGAAAAGTAGGTCAAACCAAAGCTATTGCACTCTTCACCTTTTTTAGTTTTGGCCCCCTGGTGGGCAAGTTAAGAATCAGATCGGACTGAAATTCAGTGTTAAAGGTCACCTGACCTGGGAGGTCCTTTGCACAAAGTTTCAATTTCATAGCTCAAGCTGTTAACCCTTAAACAACCAACCACACATTTACGCGCGGTTTTTAAATTTTGCGCGCAGACGATCGTAGCTCAGCAGGCAACGGCTCAGAATCAGTCTTATTCCAATACATTGTATACGTCAGGGATGGGATAAAAGGTTAAACTTGTTGATGAAGACAACTCAATGAGTTCAGGATCTGGCTGACGTGGACCCAAAACTTAGTTGTCTGCGATGGACTTCTTGTCCCCGGCCAAAGAGAAGAACCAAGCAAAGACTTAATCCTGAAGTGAATGCAACGGCTTGAAGAGCTTAGGGCACACAGGACTTAAGAGAAATAGAAGTGTTACTGACAGGAGCAGTTGGACAGTGTTGCCATCTATCATAACAACCATACATTAATAGGGGAACTTCGACTGTTCAACTCGTAGAGCAGCGGACCAGCAATCTAAAGATATGTGGTTTGAATCCCAGTCGGGCAACTTGATTTTTCTGTACTAATTTCAATCATACATTAACAGTGTGCTGTATATTTTGTGGTGCTGGCCATGATAAGAGATACCTTTGTGCTCTGCGCCCTTCAAATACACTATCAGTTCTTATAATAGATGGCGACACTGTCTATATGCTCCTGTTAATAACAAACGTTTGTTTTCTTCAAAATTGCACTTATCATGCTTATGTCACGTGTGTTCGAAGCCCTTCATTTGTCAGTGGATGCATGACTGCGCCACGTCAAGTTACACGTAACCTACCTCCAAACCCGTGGTCCAAATCATCTAGATCCTGCCCGCTATCGTATCGTGATCGTTTCTTAGCGTCTGATAACACTGCATATGCCTCGCCGATTTCTTTAAACTTCGACTCCTCCTCCTTTTGTACATCAGGGCTGTCATGACTGTGTCGGTCTGAAAAAAACATAACAATAAATGGTTAAAGTGATACTATGATGTGATTTACAACTTTGCGGAAATACGTCCGTTTTTAATTGTTGGTCACAAATGTAAAGCTCAAATTTTCCATTTTTGATTAGATTTATCATAAAATCGCTGAATGTAAACCACCGCGACCGCGAAAATGTTCATGTTGTGACGTCATCAACGAAAACGGCATCGAAGCGAGCCGTCCGGGCGGATTTAAACCATCAATTTCTAGAAAATGTGCATTTCGATTCGAAAACCTTACCGATTTATGAGAAAGTGACGTAGTCATTTGTCAAAAACAGCTAAAACATTATATGGTGAAATTTGACACGAGTTACCCTTTAATTTTCATATCATAGAGATGAAACAAGGCAATCATGAATAGGACCAGCGGTGCGTTTAGAGGCAGTAATCATCTCCCTATACCTGCAGATCCCCCTCAAGGACTACCATCTATCTGATCAGAAATTCTATTTTATAAACTGCATTCGGCTGATCTCTGTGCACCAAGCACCGCTTACATAATCAAGCAGCATATATTTTTATATGCCGGGACCTGGCCAGGAGAACCAGGTGATTCTATTCAGAAAAGCAGGTGACCCGTAAGAATGTATGTGGCGATACGCTTGTTGAATATTGCCTCTAGTCTACTACACTGATAGAACTGGCAAAGTGTAGAGAAGAGTGCCTGTGACAGGACTGAGACCCAATGCTACACCACAGATAACTTTGCACCCTTGGAAATCAAATAAGAACCCAACAAGGAGGCAAATAATGCTATCACTCAAAAGTTTGATAACCTTTCTGATTTAGTGGGTTTCCAGTTCTACAAGACAGTCACTGCTGCCAGCTAGTAGTATTCGGTTACTTATAAAAGCCGAAATGAAATGGCCGAAATCACCGAAACGGGCGAAATATATCAATGTTCAGCCGGCTTGAAGAGCCAAAATGGTTCATCATGTTGCACCTTACGGAAAAATTTGTATTCCACAATCTTTGATTTGATCTTCCTTGAGAAGACAACAAATGAACAAAGGTCATATGTCATTACCAACAGGTGGGGGTGCATCAGGCTCAAGAGTCCTCAGAACAGCCAATTATCTGTAATAGCAAAATTTGGTTTGTAGATTATGATCTACCTACCAGGATGGTGCACCAGAGCTCGTTTACGGTACGCCTTCTTGATATCAGCATCAGTAGCAGATCGGTCCACACCCAGCACTTTGTAGTAATCTTTTCGTTTACTCTTCTTCAATTCTAACTTTGCTTCTTCTAATAATTGTTTGTGGACTGAAAAGAAACAACAAATTAATATACTTGCGCCCACTTATGAATCAAGGCCAAGCATTAAAGTGATAATCACCGGTTTGACAGGTCATGATACTTTATTCTAAAATACCTTGGTACCGTAAAGTCAACTTTTAAATGGAAAATGCATAAGCCTCGTTCTGAGAGTGGAGTGTTTTGGACACGCAACCAAGATGCTCTACCAAAGTTCCCTCGGGTTGCACTAAAATGTGGAAACCATGCACACGTCACGTCAATGGAATTTAAGCTCACTTCAGAAGTTTGAGGCTCTCAAAACACTGCTTCAAACACAAATCAGTCAAGGAAGCATCAACCACCCTAAGTTTTTTAATGAGCACTACATATATTTGCCGAGAAAAACGCTCCAAATAGCCCATTTGCGCGGATTTTAGCATCGCTTGAGCTAACCGATGCGGACTTCCTATGCGCGCTGTACAAAATGTACATGTCTCATTTTCTGTAACGTTGCCGTAACATAATGTAAACAACGGCGCTACCGGCACTCCGGCCGGGCCGGCGATGGATGGAATTTGCCAAATTCGCACATATTCAAGTTATTTTCGTGGCCTATCTTTTTAAGTTTGAGGTATTTTAGAATAGAAATTGAACCCTCGGCTTCGGACCTTGGTTGAGTTATCGGCTCGGGTTTGGACTGTATTTTAGCTCCACCCTCGAGTGTCTTGGTAACTCAACCAAGGTCCTCCACCTCGGGTTCAATTCCTTAATCGACATTTTGGTCGCCTCAGCCACTGCTGGCCACAACAAACAACCAGCAAACAAAAAACTGTATGGTCACACACCACGTGATCTTTTGTTCGTAGTAGGTCTATATATATGTTTGTTTGGGCCAGCAATGACTTCCTCTGCCTGGTGTACAAGGGTCTATACTGATGGGTTGACAGCACCAGATATGTTTTAGTAAACTGTAAACAAATACGGTAGATAATCTCATTTGGTCTTTGTCGCAAAGTGTCACAACCTTTGAGCCTAGCTAGAAGAGGCAGCATGCAGAGTGGCCTCTACACTTTTCATCACACAGGCTAGGCTGCCCAGCTTTAAAAAACAACACTGAGCATGGTTTGAGTGGGGAGGCTGCCCAGCTTTAAAAAACAACACTGAGCATGGTTTGAGTGGGGAGGCTGCCCAGCTTTAAAAAACAACACTGAGCATGGTTTGAGTGGGGAGGCTGCCCAGCTTTAAAAAACAACACTGAGCATGGTTTGAGTGGGGAGGCTGCCCAGCTTTAAAAAACAAAACTGAGCATGGTTTGAGTGGCTAGGCCACCCAGCTTTAAAAGACAACACTAAGCATGGGTGGAGTGGCTAAGTTGCCCAGCTTTAAGAAACAACACTGAGCATGGTGTGAGTGGCTATGTTGCCCAGCTTTAAGAGACAACACTGAGAATGGGTTGAGTCGCTAGGCTGCCCAGCTTTAAGAGACAACACTGAGCATGGTTTCAGTGGCTAGGCCGCACAGCTTTAAGAGACAATTCTGAGCATGGTTTGAGTGGCTAAGTTGCACAGCTTTAAGAGACAACACTGAGCATGGTTTGAGTGGCTAGGCTGCCCAGCTTTAAGAGACAACACTGAGCATGGTTTGAGTGGCAAGGCTGTCCAGCTTTAAGAGACAACACTGAGCATGGTTTGAGTGGCTAAGTTGCACAGCTTTAAGAGACAATTCTGAGCATGGTTTGAGTGGCTAGGCTGTCCAGCTTTAAGAGACAACACTGAGCATGGTTTGAGTGGCAAGGCTGCCCAGTTAAAAAAAAAACAACACTGAGCATGGTTTCAGTGACGAGGCAACTTCTTCAGGCTTCATAATCTGTCAACATCTAGCACCACCACAATGTGAGACGAGGTGCAAAAACACTGAATTTTAATGTACCTCGACTTTTTTCCATTTTATGTACTTTTTCGTAATCTCTCACTGCTTCTTCATACTTTTCTGAATCCATATAACTGCAAATTGATGAAAATACATGTATGTTGATTTAGAACCCAATAAAAAGAACAAGAAAAACCCATATAATAACACATTTGCAGTAAATATTGGCAACAACTTACAAATCACTAGAAGTGAACAACTTATTTCCACTCTGAACTGTAGAGGCGAGTTCCTACCCAACTGATCTTGTGGTGACACCGCCCTCCACCATTTTATATAATGTCTGTGGTGTGTTCCCGCTTAGTAAAGTTGGATGACACATGATCTTCCTTAAACTATCAAACACAAATCATCAGAATTGACAAACCACTGCTTCGGAAAAAATTGTGGCACTATTTGCTGCAAAAGTGTTCAAAATCTGGAGACAGAGTCATAGGTATTGCACCAAACGGAGACCAACAGTGCAATATGGCATGCACCAAGTATAGGCTTAGTTGGTGCCCTAGATCCTGACAGATCAGGTTCAAATTGGACTACTTGCGACAGCGAAGAAAATCTGATTACCATTTTGCTCTTCGTAAATAGGCTTTCAAATATTTGTCATCTAATTCTATTGCCTTAGAACAGTCTTCTATTGCCTGGTCATTCCTGTTAACCTGAAATTATGAATTAGATATTGAAATTGTGGTAGTAGGCAGGATGATGAGGTCGGGGGGGGGGGGGGGTTTACCTCGGTCAGTCATTAAGGAAAGAGGGCATTCATAATACCTTACACTTGAACAGGTGTTAGGGGAACCTGGAAAATTGACCTTCATTTGTTGGACTGATGTTTTTGGATCACTGTAGAATTGCTGTCAGATTGAATTTTATGGGGCTGTCATTTAGACTGGTAGTTTGGTGGGATTTGACTTTTTTCTTCCAAGACATGGCTGGTGGGAGGGGGGGTCATTGGGGTTGAGTTCGGCAAGAATATTGTCACAGTGATGCGAACATGATAATAACCGATATCCAAGTGGACAACTTTCATTTACCCCTGTCTGGTAGGTTTAGTCTGCCAACGCCCTTCCCTGCCCCCAAGATGTAGAGACCGTGCCTAAACCATAACAAAAGGCAGCACTCAAAATATCCACAGGTCATCTCACTATATTGCCACACCTTTACAGCATCTAGTCATTGTTGAAAAATCATGACAAGGTCACATAGCTGCCTCTAGTTTAATTCACACGGGGGATGATTTGATTTCAAGCCTACCTTTGAACAAGCAGTCGCTCGGTTGCAGTATAATTTAGAGTTTGTATGTACATTAAACGGGTCTATATTTAGAGCTTCGGTGTATATACTGTAGGCATCCTCGTATCGGCCCGCCCTGAATGCATTGTTTCCATCCTCTTTCTTCTGTTTTAACACTTTGGCTTTCTGCAAGAAATTGAAACATAGGCATTCAAAGTCGAGACTACTTTTAGTAACTAAGTTCAGTGTAACTTGTAGTAATTCTTAATAAATAATGACGGCAGGCCGTTTCTAGCTTGGCTGTGAAAAAATTTGTAAAAGACGTAAATCTTCACTAGATTACTTAATCGACAGGTGGCAATCTATTGATTGAATGTTGGCTTCTACCAAATGTTATCATTGACTACTCCAGCCAGTGCTTAACCGTTTTTAAACACATAATCTGGAACAAATCTAAGAAACCTTCAGGAAAAACCTCAAAATTACCATGATAAAAAAACCTATTCATCACACAAATAGTAGCATCAGTACGGTCAGTGCTCAATGACAGCTCTTCCACCGATGATCAAATCACTGACACATGACAATTATTTCGAATATTTTTTGGAAAAGGTCTGGTCCCACAGTTGGAGACTACAGTGGAACCTCCCTTAGCGGACACCTCTCTAATAAGGCCAACCTCTCCATTAAGGACACTAGTTTAAGTCCCAAATTGGTAATTTTCAATCAATTTGACCTCTCTAATCAGGACACCTCTCTATTAAGGACAGCACTTGTCAGTCCCAAAGGTGTCCTTATTTATAGAGAGGTTCTACTGTAATTTCAAATCTGTAACCTGGTCTTACCTTGTACGTGTCTTTTGCCTTCATGTGGTCGGGGGCAAGTCGTAGAACCTGTTGGAAATGCTGAAAAGCTTTGTCAATATTGTCCTCATAATACAAGCACAAGCCACGGATAAATATGGCATCGGCATTCATGTTGTCTCTTTGGATGACATCACTGGAAGATAGAAAACATGAGAATTGAAGGTTAATGAGGAACCTGCAGAACAAAAAATCCAGATGGCAGCACCAATACTAAAAGGTACACTTCCAGTGCATTTTCCATTACAATTAAGTTTTGTTGATTTTCTCCCTAAAACTCATCAAAATAGAATTAAGGACTAATAAAACAACATTTTTAGTACTATTTTCCCATGTGGAGTAATAAAGGGATGAAATATTCAATAATCATTGACCCGGGAAATGGCTTTCTCATTACAATCATGGTCCACTTGCCTGCAGGGCCCCCTATTGGCAGGTTTTGTTGTGCAGGTTCCTCATTACATTGCTTGGTGTGTTGTCATTGTCACAACTCCACCAGACATGCCAGATGCACAAAGAGGAGGGTTGCACAGCAGGCACTTGCAATGACTAGAGCAAACAAGCAATTTTTGTCGCATGAGATGATGATCACAGGGCGCAACCGTGTAAATCACTCGTTTGGAGGGCTTGAATAAGTCATCTGCACGGCCCACTTATCATAAATGACCACGAGTGTAAATGAAAAATAACTAACTGCATACATTCCCCGGTGCCCAACCGGCACTGTACAGCATGATACATTGGCGTTGTACACTGCACATGTAGTACCTGATCAGAAGTTTGTCAAATGAGATGGGACACCAAAGCTGCGAGTGGTTTAGCAGGATAATGTCAATGAAGCGTTGTCACATGACACTGTTTATAAACAGAGACATGTGCTCTACGACTGATCAAGTGAATCATCTGTCCCGAGTTGCAACGAAATCAAATTATTCTCTATTCTTGCGTATCAAAGTAATACCGAAGCAGAGAGCCAGACAAAAACCACAGAAAGGATGGTATACATGTGGAAGGGACACTTTCTGAGCCACCTTGTAGAACTTAACAGAAATTTTCTGGCTAATTGGCTTGGACAGTGGCTAATCAAATCTAATGTACTGGTGAGCCATAGTGGCTCACACAATCTCAATCCAGAGCAGCTAAGCCACAGAGGCTAAAGGATTTTTGGCCAAATAGAAGCTTGTAACTAGCAACAAGTTTGTAAATTTTGAGTTTGTCAGTGAATCCACATAATGGTTTAAAACAGACATGGTCAACGACTTGTCACTTTTCAGTATAAGAGATTGTGTTATGTACTAAAAACGAGATTCAGGCCAAGCAGGCTTTATTCACCAGGCCTATTTGTTGCTGAAACCTGTCTTTCTTTAGACCAATGAAGGGATGTCTTTTATTGGATTCAATTTCACAAGGAACTCAATTTCTTCCAACTGGCCTTAGCTTATTTTGAACACTCAATATGTCATCAGTCAGTCAGCTACTTTTCAGAGTGGTGTAGTTAAGGCTTTCCCATGGCACTGATAGAATTCCAGTTCTAAAGACCAGAATACGAAGTAAAATGCACTGATGATGATTCTGACACCAGTTACATCCTTTGCCCCTTTCTGACAGCCCATGACAAATTTCAACTGGTGGCTAGCACCCTTTCCTGTTGGGTATATTTCTTTGTTTTGGATGCACAACTTACTTTGCGAGTTCTTGAGCTTCTTGGTACCTTTTTAAATAAACTAACGCTTCTGCTTTCCGTGCTTTGAACTTTAAACACTGTGGAGAATGCTGCAAACATCGGTCGATGCAGTATAAAGCCTGAAAATATAAAACAACATACAACTGCTGTGCACTGACAGGCCTTTCAATTACGTGGAGACCTCTACACCCTGTATTTTTTTAGCCTATTTTGGGGACATGTTCTTTCGTTTTTCAGCTTAATTTGGGGACATTTCATCGCGCCAATTTGCCTGAACAGCGACGTCATAAATCAAAGTTAGTGACTGTTATCACCACATTGACATACACATGAAAAATCATAATTTGTAGGGTAAAACTATAAAATTAGGCCATTTGGATGAGATTTGGTTATGTTAGGGGTCAAAAAAGCTTCAGGGGATCATATTATTAAAAAAAAAAAGAAAAAAAAAGACCTAATTTGGGGACATCCTGTATGGCCTACACTGTTATACGGTGTAGGAATCATGTAATTGAGAGGCCTGACTGACTGCAAAGAGATAGGAGGCCTGGCAAAGGTACATTCTATTAAGACTAGATTGAAGAATCATCACCAATGTTTGGGAAAAGCCCCAATGTTTATGCATGCCGAGGCTGAGGACAATTATGTACCTGACATCTCCCGCAGGTCAGAAATGCACAAGACTTTATCCTCACATCTTTATGCATTTCTTAAGAAAACAAACAATATGTCAACAGCATGTTCAAAACCAACAAGTCGTCTAAAAAATATTTTCAACCGGCTGCTAGCTACTTCTCATCCCTTACCCGTCTGAAGTCTCCCTTTGCGAAATCTCTGGCAGCTGACTCCTCATACTCCCTCACAGCTTTAGCCAACTGGACTTCTTCCCTCGCTGTGGCATTACTTGGATCAAGCTCTAACACCCGGATGTACGTTCTTTCTGAAGACAATGCATCGCCTAAAGCCAGTAAACATTTGGCTTGTCGTATATGGCCCTGAAGCAAATTAGGGTGGACAGTTATAACATGTAGAAAACAAGCTGAGAAACTGTTGTTGTCATGGTACAACAGGACTGGTCAGACTGGTTCTGCGGTCAAGACTAATAGATGTACATGTAGTGAAAAATCGAGTCATCTTTATGGCCAATTCCAGGCTAGAATATCTCCTGTGACGGTAACCATCCTCAGCAACAAAGTAGACCAGGAGGAAAGAAAATTTTAGGAAATTTTCTACACTGCCTGCATGCCTGTGGGTCGCGTTACGGAACAACTTCGAACATACAAGTACAAGTCTCTAAAAACATTGATGCCTCTAAAAGCACAGCTACTAGATCTTTAAGAAAGGGAGCACTCTCAGCAAGGACTCGGGGGGGAAACTCAACAACGTGGAATTTTGACAAGTGTTTTGTATGGAATTGCGTACATAGGAGATTCTTTATCATGATAATTTTCGAATGCAAATGAAAATGATTCTGCATGTGGCCGTATCCTAAATAGTCAATGAACGAGTACAGTGGAACCTCCCTTAGCGGACACTTCTCTATTAAGGACAACCTCTCTATTAGGGACACTTGTTTTGGTCCCAAATTGGTTGTTCCCATTCAATTTGACCTCTCTAATCAGGACACCTCTGTATGAAGGACAGCACTCGTCAGTCTCATGGGTGTCCTTAAAAGAGAGGTTCTACTGTACTTTGCTTTGGTTTACCTTCACAAATCCATCATCTATTAAGACTGACTGCATGGCATCATCCAGTGCCTCCCGATAACGCCCCAGCATCATGAGTGTGGCAGATCTGTTGCCGTAGTATGCAGCACACGTCGGACATAACGCTTGAAAAGAAGGCAACAGTTTATAACCCTACATGTAATGAGGAACCTGCACAACAACATCAGTGTTTCCACCAGAGTATATAATAGGTAAAGATATGTGCCCAAAATAAATCCTAGGGTAAAGATACGCAACCACAAAAAATCAGTTTGAAAAAAAAATTTGTGAATTCATTGTTGAATTATACTTGTTACAAGACTACAGAATGAAGGCAGCTGCGATTAAAGAGTCGGAGTCAAGTCGGTGGGTCACATAAAGCCATCCAGATATTAAAGACCCGACTCAAAGCCAGTCACAACCCCATGGTCTCTGGTGTAAGGTGACAGGCTTCCCTGGTCACTATTACAAAATAGTTTTTTCGGTGGAAACCGTGTACATGTAATGGATGGATTCACACTGGCTTGCCAATGTGGCACACATTGGACATAACAATTGAAAAGAAGGTCAAAGTATGGCCGTAAATGATAGATTCATACTGGCTTGCCAGTCATCACTCAAGTCAAAGCAGCAACTAGACTGGCTAGTTTTACCGTTTAGAATTCTAGGAAATTTCACCATCTCCACTGGCAAAGATACTGCATGGCACCATGTGCCAGAGGTGTGCTTGGAGATTGAAAACGTAAAATTGCCATTTAAAAGGACAGTCCATAATGAAAAGGCCATTGTGCTCACTGTAGAGATATTTGGTAGACAATTCATGCTCGTTAAGAAACATGCTATAGTATAGCCCAATTGAAATGTTGTGCCATTTAACCTGTGAACTTGAAAAGTAGGTCAAGTCAAAAACCAACGAGAGACATATAATACTGAATGGTGATGAGATGTACCCATTATATCAGATGGGTGGCAATTGAGCAAGTTGTAAAGTTGTTAAGGGTTGGTGCAAAATGTAGAAGCATTTCAAAAGCATTTAAAACCTAATAATGCGATATTTAATTTGAGATGTTTTAGAATAGAAATTGATACACTGTCGGTATTGCATGTATTGATTGTCTCACCCAAACCGCTCAGGTGTAGCTGAAATATTTGTTTAGGTCTACATTTTAGCTCCACCCTCGCGGTTTGGGTGAGACAACCTCCAGTTCGGTATCAATTCTTTAACCCATGATCACGTGATGTCAAGTCCAACACGCTACAACAGAGCTATCGGGCATATCACACAGGGCAAGAACTTTTATCCTTATTCTGCTGGTAATATCCCAACAATAGAACCATGTGTTGTCAAATTTCCACAATCCAAATAGGGTGCAGTACCAGAAGCAGGAAGTACCAGTAAATTATGCCCTTTTGTATTAGCCTAATTAACAGTCAACCTTACCAGAGTTCTCCACAGGGTTTTCTCAAGGTAGGGTGGTACCCTCAATATTTATGAAGGTTTGCCAGTGTGTAACACAAGGTAGGGTGGCCAGCAATTAAAGGTAGGGGGGTCCTACAGAAACACTTTACCAATTCTATAGCAAAGGTAGGGTGGCTCTTCCAAGGTAGGGTGGTAAGCTGCCAAGGTAGTGTGGGCCACCCTGACAAATGGCCTCGTGGAGAACACTGCCTTACTTGTGCACATTCCTTAATGCATGAATGAGCTTATTCTTTCTGTTCAACTTCAAAGCTAATTACCAAAATTAACTTTCTTCAGCAAAACTACAGGGTGTCTCAAGAGCTCAAAAGTCCTGTTGACGGATTGCTTATGGCGTTCTCTTGGTAACAGCCATACCAAAGGTTTTGAGAAGAAAAAAATACTTACTTATCGCATCTGAATATAACTTTAAAGCATCTTTGTAGTTTTTGTTCAAATAGGCATCATTTCCCAATGCCTTTTTCTCTTCAGCAATTTTGGCTCGCCTGAAAAGTTAAAAGAATTGCGAGAGATGCTTCGACAGTCTTTGAGTAGGCCGATGTTCTCTGCACCATTACAAAAAGGGAGTGCTCATTAACTGCATATGCAACTAAGTCAGGCCATCAACTGTTGGACCTCCTCATTCCCTCTACGCATCTTGCTCTGGACATAATCCCCCCCCCCCCCCCGTACGCATACACATCATCATCTAGGTTTGGCACAAGCGCCCCTTTTTTTAAATCGACTCGCCCGTCACATGATTCGGTCAGATTAAACATGGCGGCCGAACTGTCCGATGGAGCGGGATTTTCAACTGGAAATTACTGAAAGATATCCTCAGATATTCAACTTAAAAAAGGCTGAGGTGTACAAACCGTGTTTGGTTTTAAGGTCAAGGTATGTAAAAACCCAACTTCAAAGATATCGGACATGTAGGCTAGTTCGCGCCCAGACCTCAAAACGATGCGGACAACCCCCATTCCCAAAGACAAAGTGGCAAAACATACGAATGGACTATTGTCTAGTCTATTGTTTATATATAGTCTAGTCTTGTACCTGGAATACATTATCCCAGTGTTTGGAGGCAAAGTCAGTAAGGTGCGCCGTCTGACTTTGCGTCAAGAAAAGATATTTTGTTTCCATCATGAACAGGCGGTTCAAAGTCAGTTCGTAATGATAGGCGCCTCTGTACATTAGTATACATTGCTGTACATCGGTAGTGCATTTCAAACAGGTTGTTGAAGGGTTACAAAAGTGCCTTAAAAACCGCACCACATTCTCAGATTTCTAAAATATAAACCTTATTTATATTATTTTTACATATGCAATCTACAACCGTAAGGGTTTAACACCACCTCCTGCGTATCGGACGCACTGAGCGATATTCTAGAACCTTCCATGCAGAAATGTGACCCAAAAGGAAAGTAAAATCGAGAAAGTCTGCTTGGCAACTTGGCCGACACTTCATTTTTGACCAGCAATTTCTCAGCCGCGACAACTCAGATTTCATTCAAATTTTCAGGATATGTTCATTAGATGTTCATTTATAAACCTACATTTCAGGATCATCCATTTCATGATGATTTCCATCTGAAAAATCCCCGTCAACGTCCATAGACTCATGAGCACCTCCAAAGTTGACATCCGACATGTTGGCCATTTTGTTTCTAACTTGAGCGCGTGAAAATGCGAGATTTTGACAAAGTGCACTTTTTGTATTTTCATTTTATATTGATAAAAAAAATTACCGATAGGCCTACACCTTCAGCAAGCGAATGATTTCATTGAAACTTCAACTAAATTTTCTTCTATTCTTTTCATCAAATGACAACAGATGTCGCAGTAGTAGTAAATTTCATGGCGGGAAAGTTTGAATTGGGTAGTCAGATGAGGTGACTTATAAAAACCGAAATGAAATGGCCGAAATGGTCGAAATGGCCGAAATTATCGAAACGAGCGAAATATGTGTCAACTATAGGCTATGGTTGCAACCGCAAAAAATTAATCCATGCCAGCACACCGTGCCACGCGCAAGGAAGTTGCACTAAAGCGGAAAATATTCATGAAAATTAATATATATACTAAGTATAATAAATATATTTAAGTATATTCAAATTATGATAAAAATATTCAAAACTTGCGATTAACTATGACCATGCCAACTATGGCATTGGCAAAATAAAACTCCTTCACAAGTCACATCTGTGACTGTCAAATGGTCAAAATTAAGTCTTTAAACAAAGGGCATTACATAATATTGTGTCAAAGGCTAGTTCCACCGTTTCTAGTCTAGATGGCGCCAGCACTCTCATTTCCACTGAGAAACGAGCTTTAATGTGGTTGTAGGCCTTCTTCTGTGGGATACCTGTCGTCCATATGTGTGCAGAGTAACATGAAAATCTGAAATTCGCTGGCATCCGCCACACGATCAGGTTCTCTTCTATTCATTCTGATAAACTGATCTACTGTGATCAAATGTCAAAAACGGGACAAGCAAGCGTGCACGGCGTTTATATCTCACAGAAGTACCACTTCAAACTCCCCTCCAGGTCTTTCAAGCCCATAGAGGAAAGTTATGTGGTATTGTTTGGTCACGTGAAGGTTACGAGAATTTTTTTCAAAATGTTGCCATGGTTTTTTTTAAGGGTTGCCACATACTTTTGAAAACAAGTTGGCCTACATTTTTAGGAAATAGTGCTCTACACCCGTGGTTAAGATTAGTTGGATTTACAATTCTTTAAACAGTTTTTATGGCATGTTTGAGAGGTAAGAAAAAAATTATTGAAGAGCAAAAGTTGAGATGTGAACATTAAATGCGAAGTATGAACCCCTGCCCTAACAATAATCGCATTGATTTGTTACCTTTCAACTCAAAATATTGTCCATGCGACTATAGTCTATAGTGACTGGTAAAAATGTGCTTTTCTTAATGCTTGAATGCCTGGTTTCATTGTGCACATTGTCTAATTAGCTTAATTAATTACCGAGTCAAAAAATAAAAAATTTCTGAGATCAACTATCCAGATAGGTTACAAATATTAAGTGAAATTATTTTATCTCAACTTTTACTATAGCGTGACCGGAGGGGCTATACACCAACTGATAATGTTTCGATATCAAAACCGCTTAAACCGCAAGTTTAACTCTCTCAAGGAATCAAACCTTTTATTCCCTGACTTTTTCTTGGAGGTCTAATCACAGAGTCTCTGAATTCTTAAATCTAACTTCACTGAAAACGTAACTCAGTCAAAAATTGGTAAGTTGACCAATTTAAGCTAAGTTGCCCAACTTCAGCG
Organism: Lineus longissimus; assembly: GCF_910592395.1. Classification (NCBI taxonomy): domain Eukaryota; kingdom Metazoa; phylum Nemertea; class Pilidiophora; order Heteronemertea; family Lineidae; genus Lineus; species Lineus longissimus. The sequence continues at coordinate 6,264,234 of NC_088322.1, forward strand.
ACCAGATAAACTTTGAGGTCATCTTACCAGCCAGCAATTTACGAAGCTTGATTTTGGCCAGTTGACTAAGGTAGGTTCAGCTGGACTGACCCACTTGGTCATTTGACTTGGTCATTAGACTTGACCAGCCCGATCAGTCACCATCAGAATTACGACCTTGGCAGAATCCGCGCGAATGCCAAGTCATGGATTTCTGGTATTGCAGAGAGGGGATCCGGTTTCTGGAGCGATGTGATTTGATCTGGTTATAGGTTTGGTTCCCTGTTCGTCTTCTTTTGTCACGTGCTTTCATTTATGGTCACGTGAGTTCCCCGCGTCGCAATTTAGGTCAAAAATGACATGAGGTGAACTGGGCATACGAACGCCCAGAAGGCTCATTCAAAGTTAGAATTCAGCATTCGAACCTCTAATTTCATATTGAGTTCAATAACAAAGTCATTTTCGGGTACATTCGCACACGTACCAGAACGAGGTTTGAATAGAATTTCTCGCCTTCCGTATCGGTCCTAGACCAACATATGTTTACAGTGTTGCTTTAAAGGGAGACTCTAATAATCACAGAAAAGTGTTCTTTAATTTGATGTGATATTAGAGAATTTTCCATTTGACGTCACCTTCGTCATCATCTCGGAACCCTTCGGGTATTTCCTGAAAGCCGTCAAAAGTCTTCGTCGAGAAGGCTGGGACTACAACTGTAAAAATCGTGGCCTCGCGTGGGGGACTTCTTTCGAACATGGATCACATTTTGGTTTTTTACAGATCAAGCGGTTTCATAGCAGAGCCAACAGCTGCCATTAAAGGAAAGACTATATGTATATATGTATTCATTAAATAAAGCAGATGGTGTTGACATGAAATGACATCGTCCCATATTACGAGTCAATATTCATTCATGAAATCCATTCATAAAATATATGCTGCAAGTATTTTCCATCCATGTTTATTTTGTTCTTTTTTGCTTTTTTAAAATCTTCACACACAAAAGCTAGTGCTCAAAATTTCTACTGTTTTACTGACCACACCCGTCATGGACTTTATATAGTCCAGGCAATGATTTGATAGTCCAGTAATGGATCTGATAGCTATAGTCCAACCAGAGTCCAGCCAGGGCACCGATCTATTTACCACGAGCAGCTCAGTGGATGTAGTTGTGTTTTGCCGTGAATCACCCCTCCCCCTCCCCCCCCCCCCCCCCCCCTCAAACACACACGGTGTGTTATTTGTTATTTCATGTGACTTAGTCTGTTGAAGCGACCATGCAGTACCGATCACAAAAAACATGACTTTAATGAGCAAACTTGGGCATAAGGTATAATAAAACGAAAGTTAAATGCTTTGCCATGAATGTCACTCGCAACTTCCTGTTTCAACAAGATCCTCCAGCGCAGGCATATATATATATGGCATATATAACATGATATATATAAATAGCCTATAACCAATGCAGCTTCGGATAGGCCTATACAAGTGAAGACGCACCATCTGGTCTCATGAACGCTGATCGATACATCAATCTCTCACAGGCCCGCTATTCGGTGGACTGCTCTGGCCCGTCAAGTCAACTTGTGGAATAACGAATTTCGAAGGCGTTTCAACAGGTAGGACTACTGTTCCCTACACCTATGGGGCACTTTCTTTCGCTTCCATCACTGGCAGGTCACCCCCCCCCCCCGCCTCCTCTTTTAGAAGTAGCTTTTGATCAGGTTCCTGATTATTAGGAAAAGGGAAAGTAAGACAGAGGCCATATAAGATACTGATTTGTTGTGGTTTTTAGTTATGTTCGTCTTTGCGTCAGTTCGAGCGATGAATTCCATCGCAACTGCTTTATTTCAAAAAGGAGCGGTTGCTTTCACTGGAACACACCGCAGTGACCTAATGGAACAAAAAGGGAATCCCCCAACCCGGCCTCCTATCTCGAAGTCTCTTTATTTTAAGCGTCGCGTTGACAGGCGAATGCGCGTCCGCCGAATGAATAAGAGAAAACTTCTTATTTTAAAGTGAAAATGTAGTTCTCTCACAATTGTGGGCATAAACGCACCTAGAAGAAAAAATTGTTTCACCACGATATCGCAAGAACTCGAGAATATGAAGTATCATGTCTGCTCGACTGAACCGTGTTAGATGTATGGTCGCTGTTTATCGGGATATCGCTGTTCATGACGAAGACAAAGTCGTCCTCATGTATGTGAGATCCATAAGGACGACGTTTACTTGCCTTCATCATAAGGCAGGAATCGCAACCCTCACGAAGAGCTACGAACGATCAAGTACGAGGTATGTAAACGTGCTTCAAATTCAAGGAGGACTTATAACAACACATACCTTTCTGAGTTCGTACTTCGCCGTTCGTATGGTCTGTGGGTTTTCGGGTCTCGGACATGCTTCCCGAAATTGGTGGCTTGCATTGTAACTAACTTTTTACCCCTTGTCCGTCATCAAAGGCATTCAAGTGTGTTGGTCAACCATGAATATCTCCTTTGTCCCTCCACCATAAGGCCTAGTTTCCCCTTATGACATCACTATTTCGGACACTCAGCGCCCCATTTCTCAGTGGAAAGGTGTATACTAACAACTCGTTTCGTAATTCGTTATTCGTGAGTGAGGTGCCGGAAACTCGCCGAGTGTCGCTTAAATGATTTCGCAGAGGACTTGATGACACCCGGCACTGGCCTTCGTACTTCGTCGTTCGTAAGGGTTGTGAAACGTGCATGACTATTTAGGATTACCTACTGTTGGGAGACAAGAAAAGTGACAATGCATCTTTACATCGAAAAACATTGATTTTCCGGCATATTTCTAAGCCGCCGCCCTTGGTTGTGTGTGAACTCGGATTTCTGCGTCATACGACCTCGGTCAAACTAGGTAAAACTTGTTGGGAAATGTGTTATAAGCTTTTGGTCTTGATTTCGTACTATTATACCACCGGATCCTGTCGTGCTGCTGTGCAAACGGGTGAAGAAGGCCCTTCTCTGCAAACAATCGCAGCTAGCTGTGATCATAATCACTACTACATGTGACAAACGGATCTCTCGTCTGTGGGTAATATTGGAGATCCGATATTGAATCGCAGATCCGTCGCTGCGACCTGCGATGTTTGAATCCCTCGTTTGCTGGGCGCTTTATACACTGAATGCGAGGTTTTTGCGACAGGCCCATTTTTGTGAAGTGACGATGCGACTGTATATGAATATCTCACATCCTCGAAAAACCAAAGCCAGTCATATCCTCCTCACACTCGGTCGTAAGTGCCGAGTGATGGCCAGGACCCGGTTGTTCAAAAGCACTCAATTCACGTTATCCCTATAAAAGGTTACGTTAAAGTATCATGAAAGACGTTAATATCTCTTTCCCTTAATCGCATTACAATTTTCACGTTAAGACCCAACGACACCCGCCGTTGAAGCTAACGTGGTTTTGAACAACCCAGCCCTGTAGTTCAGGATGCTATCTCAAGGCTACACACCACCTTTTTAACCTCCTTTTGATATCAACTGCCATGACTTTTTCCCAATATCTCACTCGAACCTAATATATTGACAGGGCAGGAAGACCTCACCCAGGGCATACATCCATAGAATTTTTGACAGGTCATTACCATAATAATTTCAGGATTTAATTGGGAATCTGGTGTTTTTTGGGTCGTTTTTGTCGTATTTCACCCGTCCGCCACGTTTGAGTGCTTTGCGGGTAATTTGTATCCCCAAATCCAAACTCGGTGAACATATCAGATGTATCGGGCTCAAAGTTCATTAGAATGCACGGCAGAAACAGCTTTATTTCGTGATATCAGAGTAACTATCGGCTATTGGTGACGTCATTGGCGCCATTTTTCTTGACCTCGATTCAAAAGGCTTTTTCAAAAAGGCCATTCAAACGATAAAATCAGCTACAAATATTCTTTATCAACTTATTGAACTATACAAAAACGATACATGGAGAAAAGACCTCACAACAATCGAAATGAAAGATTATTTTGAGGAGAACTATTCTGGCCGATTCACTCCGCCACTAGCGCGACCTCGTCACAATTGATCATGTGGTGACGATTTTTCGTAATGGCGAGTGGCGTAGAATGGCGTTAGAGGGACTACGTCTGTCCCCTGACCTCGCTGTCCCCAGAAGCCCCTCTAGCGATTTTTTAATAATCTACGTCATAGAGACAATGCACTGCGCTTCATTGCTTCATAAATTCAATTTATCATACCACAACTTTATCTAACATTAAATGTAAAAGCCATACGCGGTGTTTCACTGCCGTATTGAAAAATATGGAAATGTTGATTGAAATGCATTAAAATATTGGGGTGAGGTCTTGTTGATGCCTCCTTATTCAAAAACACATGTGTTTACCATTGATCGTTGAATAAAACCTCGGCATCACTACAACCATATCTTTTATGGAAGGCCTATACGCACTCGCTAGTAATATTTTGTATGGTGCGACCCAATACATGTACTGTGAAAAGTTATGACAGGTTTCTTTTAGATCGTTCGCTTATATCATGATATATGACAAATGAAAAGGGAAATTATCTCCCCAAAAAAGGGTCCAAGGGACGAAAGATGCATGCCTGTTGATCGTTAAGTCCACGTGTCTTTATAACTGTCAACCTTAGACAGGCATAGAAGAATTGATCGGATCTGTGGGACAGTTCCACACAGAAACCTTGAACCGTCTTACAGCCAGGTTGTTGGGACACAAGAAGAAGATTTTGGGGATAAACCGTCACAATATAGAATGGATCACTGCTTTCCTGCAAGGTCGAACAATGAGTGTTGTTGCGAATGGTGATACATCGCGGCCTGGGTTGGTGACCAGTGGCATCCACCAGGGGTGTGTCGTCCTGTTTGCAGTCATATCAACGATGTACCCCCTGCAACATGCTGGCTGATGACCTGAAAGTTCTTGTGCCTCGTGTGAAATATGCCTGATACCTGATTGTATGAAAATGGGGGGGGGGGCACAACAATTCTTGAAAGCTCCGAGACAGAGAAGGGCCTGGGTGTCTATGTGGATAACGCGCTTTCTTTTGACAGACACGAGGAGAAACTGGTCAAAAGGTGTTAATAAAATCATTTGGGTCATGAAACGATGCGTCTCCTCCAGGGTTTATGTGCTCACTCTAAAAAAAACCCTGTACACAACGCTCGTCTGCCCGCATCTCGAATACAGTAGCTCGATGCCCAACACAGCTACGGAGACAAGCCTTCAAGCACCGAGTTATAAACCCTTGGAATGCCCTGTCCAGGGACACTGTCTCCTCCAAGACGCTCATACAGTTCCAAAAGACCGTAGAACAGGACAGGAAGCTCAATGTGCACAATCTTACTGGTCTCGCCATCTGACTCTTCTAAAAAAACTAAGAATTAAAAATGTGAATACTTTAATAGTTCAAGGACTTTTTTCCCTCGCACATTGTGAACATAAGAGTACACAAAAATACTTATTTTGTACATAATTATTCTATCGGATACGGACTAAGTCATGAACCAAGCGTGGGACTCTTCTCTTTTCCCAAGAAGATTGTTCATGATTGCATACCCTGATAAAATTGGTCAGATGGCGTTTTAAGAGCTCGTCTTCGGATCGATTCTTAAATAGAATCGACTCGAACTCTCCGAAAATCGACTCGAACTCTCCGAGAATCGACTCAAACTCTCTGAGAATCGACTCGAACTCCAGTATGTGCCAGGATCTAGGGATTGGTGCGCACGCGTATGCTATGAACGGATGTCTGTACGGACGGGGGTCCGTCTCAAGATGTATCACCGTTGCCTGATCTGTGTGGTCACTGTATGATTGCATGTTATCGTTACACATTTTTTATGTACATATACAGTAGAACCACTCTATTAAGGACACCCTTGGGACTGACAAATGCCGCTGCCCTTGATAGAGAGGTGTCCTGATTAGAGAGGTCAAATTGAATGGAAACATTTAAATTTTGACCAAAACTAGTGTCCTTAATAGCGAGGGTGTCCTTGATAGAGAGGTGTCCGTTAAGGGAGGTTCTACTGTATTTCATACGATTCTTTTATATCGTCCATATGTTAGGTTTTCAAATAATTATTTTATATTTGTGATGCAAGCATATCTATCAGATGCTTAAACGTCCATAATGCAAATCCTCAGTATTTCTTTATTTCTTTGTGCAAAGCCATCTAATAGATACTCTGTCATCCATATGTTGTGTTATTTCTTTGTGCAAAGCCATCTATTAGATACTCTGTCATCCATATGTTGTGTTATCAAATTCTTCTTTTATATTTGTGATGTAAGCATATCTATCAGATGCTTAAACGTCCATAATGCAAATCCTCGGTATTTCTTTATATCTTTGTACCAAACCATCTGATAGATACTCGATCATCCATATGTTATGATTTCAAATAATTATTTTATATTTGTGATGTAAGCATATCTATCAGATGTTTAAACGTCCATAATGCAAATCCTCAGTATTTCGTTGACAAGACATCTGATAGATTCTCTATCGTCCATATGTTGTGTTATCAAATTCTTCTTTTATATTTGTGATGCAAGCATATCTATTAGATGCTAGAACGTCCATAACGCAAACCCTCAGGATATCAATCCCATCAAAAAATGTTTGAATTGATAAAACTTGATGTTGCCATCCGACTGCACACTTAATCCTCGTCCATCTTTAACAGAAACTTTTCATTAGAACTCCGATGAGGTGAAAAGTTATTGATACAACATAGTTGCCATGCAGTCTCCAATATGGGACACTGTCACCTCCAAGTGAATCCTACGGACTAGATCCCCTCTGATCTCGGACGAGGCACTATCACCTACCCCTTCCCAAGATGAGATGCTGTCACATCCAGTTACAGATATGACACTGATAGGTCACCCTATAGACAAGACACTGTCAACACTAATTAAATGAGACAGTGTCAACTCTTGTCCCGGTAAGACAATGTCATTACCACCGTTGGGACTCCTCTTCCCTCTAGTATCAAAGAAGACAGTGTGACTTCAAGTATTAAATACGACACTGTCAGCTACCAGATAAGACACTGCCAGTTACATTCCCAGATCATTGAGACAAGACCACCATTGAATATTCATATGTTGGAGGTTCCAGACCTATCAATTAGACGCGAGTATGTTTTTAACTGTCAAGTGCATATTCGGAGAGGTATTGAAAAGATATTTGGTGTGGCAAGTCTACAGATGTAAAGAAATTATTTGATGAAAAAAAATCAATTTTGAATTTTGCTAATTTGGCAATGGGAGGCGAGTTTTTGAGATTTTTCTGCAAGTTGGCTGAAACGAGTGGAAATATCAACGTCTGTCCAATTTGTCGATTATCAAAACATTTCCGTGGTCACTTACCAGTTTACTTTTCACCATTTACTTGCCCGTCTGTCCGGAGTATCATATCAAAATTCAGATTCACAACCTCACGCAGTTTTTGATGCGACGCGGTCAAACACTGACTAGCTGCTAAAAGGCTTAAAAAATCAATGGTGGTTCGTCTCTGAGACTTTCTGCTACAATACCAGATGGGACACCGTCAGCTACAGTAACATATAGGACAATGTCACCTCCAGTAACAAATAAGACAGGGCGAAATGAATAAAGACTAGCAAATACTTTTATTTAAATATTGTACAGAAAGGCCAAGTGTCAATGAACATGGAGTTTTAGATAAAAGCATTTTGTAGTCTTTATTCATATCACACATTGTCACCCCCAGTATTGAATAAGACGCTGTCAGGTTCCAGAAAGGACACTGCTGTTAGATACAGTCCCGTGTAAGACAGTTACACCTCTTTTGACCAAATAAGACTCTGTGAGCTCTAGTCCAAGATAAGACTGCTCCATAACACTGCTACTTACAGTTCCAGATTAGACAATGTCACATCCAGTACCAAATAATACACTGTGATATGGGATCGTGATATGAATAAAGACTGCAAATGCTTTTACTTCAGTTTTGTACAGAAAGGCCTAGTGTAAATCATGGAGATTGAGATAGAAGCATTTGCTAGTCGTCATTCACATCACCCGGTGGACACTGTCGGCACAGTGCCAATAAAAACAATGTTTCATCCAGCACCGGAAAGACACTATCAGCAGCACACCAAGATTAGACGTGTCGTAGATGCAGCCCGAGATGAGCGGTATGTCACATCCAGTACCGAATAAGTCCGGGTCAGCTACAGTTCAAGATGAATGTCACATCCAGCCCTTTCGGTCTCTTATGTCCGTTGTGCCTCGTCCCATTTCAGCCACATGAGTTTCAGCTCCTCTGACATAGTCCTCCTCCAAGTGAATTTGGGTTGACCTCGCTTTCTCTTTCCCAGAGAAGTTTTTGGAATGGTGCTTGGGTTCACCCGGAGGAAATGTCCAAGCCATCTTAGTCTGCGGCGTCTGATTACATCAGCAATGTCCTCCTGATCTAGACCCATCTCGAGTGTCCTTCGAATAAATCGTAAAATGCAATGAGGACCTCCGCTACACGTGGCCTCAACAAATCGATGCAGTGAATGATATGTATCTACACGACATGGCTTTCATGGCAAATACAATTTTCGTGACCAAAACGCATAAAATCAGCAATTCGGAAGATTACAAACATTTTACTTCAAGGTTCTATCAGGAGCAACCTTGAAGAATCGAAGCACTTCCTATCAAGTTAAAAGCATAAGCTATGCTTATTCAAGGTCACATCATCTACGAGATAAGACAGTCAGATAAGACAATTATACCTCCAGAGTCAAATAAGACACTGTCAGCTTTAGTACAAGGTAAGATGTCGTCACATCCGGTACCAGATAGACACTATTAGCTACAGTACCAGATAAGACAATGTCACATCCAGTACCAGATATAACACTGTCAGCTACAGTACCAGATAAGACAATGTCACATCCAGTACCAGATATAACACTGTCAGCTACAGTACCAGATAAGACAATGTCACATCCAGTACTAGATAAAGCACTGTAAGCTACAGTCCCAGATAAGACAATGTCACATCCAGTACCAGATAAAACACTGTCAGCTACAGTACCAGATAAGACAATGTCACATCCAGTACCAGATATAACACTGTCAGCTACAGTACCAGATGAGACAATGTCACATCCAGTACCAGATACAAGACAATGTCACATCCAGTACAGATATAACACTGTCAGCTACAGTACCAGATAAGACAATGTCACATCCAGTACCAGATATAACACTGTCAGCTACAGTACCAGATAAGACAATTTCACCTCCAGTACCAAATTAGACATGACAATGGTACAACAAATACATTTTGATCGGGTCGAGGGCAGATCGATGTGGTCTTTTCGATTGGCCAGTTTAAAAAGATCACTCCTAGGCAGTTGGTTAAAAGATATGTGTCGATGTTAAAGACGGGTGCTTGAACGTCGCCAGCCGCTGCTTTGGGAAGGTATCTTGAACGGGGCTTTGGCATGTCATCTTGACCACCAAGGCTCTTGCATCTTGACATCCAAGGCGGTTTAACTCTTGGCAGCCTAGCTCCAGCATCTAGTGGATAGAGTTCAACGCAAAGGTCAACACTAGATCCTGCCACTGATTAGACCAATACTTCGTCTCCAAAAGGGACGAAGTGCGAGGGACCTATGGCGAAAATGATTGGTTGACGAAATAATAGCCTGATTGGTTGGCTAGCCTTGTGACGTCGAATTGTTTTTTACTGTTTTTTTTATAATGGTTTAAGCTTAAATGTGTTCGGGCTGGAATTCTTGGCTTTTTTCGAGCTCACACATAGGCTCGATATACAGCGTAGCGGATCGAGGCTATATAATGGGCTAGCCACTGATGTACTCCAGTGCAAATCCGCCATTGGTGACGTCATTGGTGCCAAAAACTATTTCTCTCGACCCTTTTCAAAATATGTGATTCAAACGGTAACATCAGCTACAAACATTCTTAATCAAATTATCGAACTTGATAAAGACGTTATATTGAGAAATGATTGAAATGTTGAAATGAAAGATTATTTTGAGGAGTAACCATTTTGGCCGATTCACTCTACCACTTGCGCTGCCTCGTCACAAATGTCATGCGGTGAGGACTCGGATTGATTTTTCACAATGGCGACGTCCATTGGCATCAGAGGGACTACGTCCGTCCCCTAACCTCGCCGTCCCCACTTGTCCCTCTAATGTTAGAATGCTGGTCTTCTCTCATTAAAAGAACATAGAAATCAACGAACTATACATCAGTGTCTTATTGGTCTTGGCAGATTCTTCTTCTTCATCTTCTTCTTCAGCGTTCCCTCTGCGCTTGGAGTATTCCTTTCTCAAAGTATGAAGCGTATTAGGGGCGTCCGAGTTGTTTGACTTTTAGTATCCAGAAAGGGTGGTTTTCTCTACGGTATTGTCACAACCACACAGAAGGGAAAGATGACATCCATCTTCGAAGGACGCCGTCGATCACACACGTCCTTCAAAGATGGACGTATGATAATTGGGCAACGTTTGTCATACATCGGTCGTGATATTGGTCATAGTTGGTACGGGTAAATCAATGTCCGAACAGAGTACGGCCATGGATTATTGACCGCTCTCTCACACCATTTGAATAAAGATCATGAATGGCTCACATGCAATTTGTGACAGATGCCACTGCACTTATATTTCAGAAAGGCATTGTGATGTCCCACACATTTTTCTTTGTGAAATTGTATCTGATTGTTCAGGCGGAGCATTATTGACCCAGTCGTCCATGTGATGTGGGAGATGGGGTGATTTCGGCAGAATCTGGGAAAGGTTTTTTTAGTCCGAAACGACGTCACTAGTCTAGATATAAAGTATCGGCGTCAAAACATTACATAACATTTCTGCGTATTGGTTCACAGCCCACTGAATCTAGGGTCAGTTAGGGGTTAAACGATTGTAAAATGTCCAGGAAGGGTTAAGGCAGAAGAAGGAGAAGGAATCAACCCTCTTTGGATTTCTTGCTCCCTCTTCTGCCTGAACCCTAGTTTTACGCTGTCATCAGCCCCCCCCCCCCCCCCGCTTGGTTACATGCGGTGGCCAATACAACATTTACGCAAATACTGACAGAGAGAAAATGCTTGATAACTGTTTTGGAGAATGAACAGACGGTTGAAGCATCAACATGCAGGCATTTATTTCTGCAGGTTACCCCTCTATATAAAGCAAGGCTTAGGCTAGAGGAATGTACATTCTCTTTTTAGAGGGAGTTTGTACAATATAACAACCACCAGACTATTCATTTCCCAATGCCGGTGTAGGAGTTTAAAATGTCCTAGGATAGAATGCCCGGAAAAAACAAAGGATTCTATTATGCGCTTCAATCTCTGAGCTATTGACGGTCAGGGTCTCAATAGAACCATATTGCAGAATACAATAGGGCCGGACACTTTTTCCAGGGGGGCGTTTGTTACTGTTACACCGGCAATATCAAACAATTCTTGCGAGGTACTCATTTGACAGTGAGGGTGGCACTATATGAAGATTCGTGTAAGAGATTTACCGTCGCACTAAACCCAGGCTTAAAGCAATATGGGGTGGATACTCATTGCAAAATATCGAGAGGCCGCGTATATTGAAAACCACTGGTTACACCGAGGCAAGACCACAATTGATTTTTTAAGCCTTTTAGCAGTTAAATTGTCAATGTTTGACCGCGACGCATCAAATAATGCGTGCGGTTGTGAATCTGAAATTTAGATTATGTTATTCCGGACATTCGGGCAAGTAAATGGCGAAAAATAAACTGGTGATTGACCACGGAAATTTTTTGATAATCGACAAATTAGACAGACTTTGATATTTCCACTCTTTTCAGCCAACTGGCAGAAAAAACTCAAAACACGCCCCCTATTACCCAATTAGCAAAATTCGAAATTAATTTTTCATCAAATAATTTCTTTATATCTGTAGACTTGCCACAGCAAATATTTTTTCAAAACCTCTCCAAATATGTACTGGAGAGTTAAAAACATGCACTCGTCTAATTGATAGGCCTCGACCCTCCAACCGGCTTTGAATATTCATTAGTGGTCTTGTCTCCACCTGAAGGATGGAAGGGGTATCACTATAGCTGTCCGTACCATCTCGATTGTGGTATCGGGTCCACTAAAAACGAGAAATTTAATACAGTTTATACCACAGTTGGGATCGAAACACAATTTCTTTGAAAATAAAGATTTGGTTGTCGAGAGCAAGAGGAGCCCCCCCCCCGGACCCGCGCCTGTGACGTATACATGTAGATATACCAATCTGCTAGCAACCCTTTTATCCGCCCATTTTATTACTTAGCGAAGTTTACCAATTCTCCTCAAACCATTTCCACAAAGGCGTGTACTGGTGCCGTCTACAGCCTAGACTCTTTCATAAGTCTCCTCACTTCATTCAATCATAAGACTCTACCTATGAACAGCCAAGGGGATCAGTGGCAGAGTGAGAGCGCCGGGCATATAACCAGGAGGTCGTCCGTCCGCGGATCAGCACTGTTTCATCTTTGTCCATGGGCAAGGCACTAAACCCTACTTGCTTCTCTCCACCCAGGAGTAAATGGGTAGGCCTAGCAGGCTTGCCTTGCGATAGACCAGCATCCTATCCAGGGGGCGTAATATTGTCCTCTGCTTCGGAAACCGGGATAAAACTCCGGCCGAATGAGCCGCGGCTTGTGGCCCGAACTGACGGCGATACTTCAATTGCCTGTGTTCTCACTCGTACTTTTCCGTGAGTACTCGGTAATTTTCCTTATAAAAACAGAGAGCTGTTTCCGGTGGATTTGTTTATCAAGAAATGTCTCGAAAATATGCTGCAAAATCAGGTAGTGTACAAATAAAAGATTTAATTCCTCATTTTTTTTGTCCATTAATGTAATGCGCTTTATTTGTTCATAATCAGAGCTGCAGTTATTGCGAGTTAGCGGAGTTTTGAAGGGTTTCGTGGGGTCCGGATCTGGGCATGCAGATTCTGGCACTTCGCTGTACAAAATGCACAGCGACAGTGTGTCACTGTCACCGAGTGTCATGTCAGTGAACCAACATGTATGTCGATGTAGCCTATAGGCCTACCTGTCTGTCATTGACATTACATAATTTCCACAGTTGTGTGCTTGACATGATGGGCTGACATGATAATCAGGGAAGTTGAATCTCCAACATCATGTACCTAACCTTAAAAAAACTGGAGACTTTTTTCATGAATACGACAATTACACTTTGCGACGGTTCACTTTAGACAATGGGAGACTGCTAAAATGTGGAATTGGGAGTCTCCCATTGTCTAAATTCAAATTCAAATTGAAAAAAGCGTACCGTCGCAACTTCCGGGCCAACTCTGTAAGTGTCGTAGAAGGAGACTTAACGTCTCCCTCAAGAATTAGAAAATAGAAGGGAGACGTATTCATTCATTCAACATGGCCGCTTGTTTGCCGAGTGGCAAGCGCGGTTTTCAAATGGAAATTACTCACATTTATTTTGAGATTCTATTTGAGGCGCTGAGGGTATAAACATCGTGCACGTCAAAGAAATCGCAGAGCCTCGGGAGACATTGCATCCCAGCGGGGCAACATTCGGCATGTTACCCTCCGTGGTGGGCAATATTCATATAATACGGCCATTATGACATTAGTCCACACGCCTCGACGATATTCAATTATGGTGACACATAGAATCGTGGTATTACTCATGTTGTGAAGGCGAGGCATCACTGGTCGGGTGGATTTTCCTGGTTCGCATACCCAATCAGGGATACCCTTAACTAAGAGCCAAGAGCCACGATCATCTTTTTTTACAGGACAGATAGGCGTACGTACTTGTCTATCACTGCACCATCTAAACACGTGTGACTGTACAGAGTGTATGAAGTGCAGGCACAATGTACACCGTATTGTACAGACGGCGTAACGATAGTATGATAAAAAATCCAGGCTGCAGACAACCCCTGTCCAGGCGGCGATGTCTCACAACGTCATAAACGGTTCCAAAAAAACTTTATTCATTAGCACCTGTGGGCCTCGGGCTCCCAAAGATAATAATTATATTCATTTGTCTATATTTTCATTTGCTCGTGGCTTTCCTAGCGGCACTTAGCTCTTGGCTCTGGCTCTTAGTTTAGGGTGTCCTACCCAATCATGCTTCAGAATTCCAACATTCCAAATTTCCTTGGGTTGTTTCGATCTGCCACTTTTAAAACTTCGGTCCTTTTCCAGCGTGGTGTGATTAGACAATTCATCGCCACACTCTGTTTGAATTTGCCATTTGCGACATACACGGCAAGCCGGAGAATGGTGCGCTATCAATTTTCAGCCTGATCAGATATCCAATATGGCCACCTGGTGGCCATATTGGATATCACACTTTCAATTGTAAGAGTACATGTAACTGCAGAACAAGTTGCCTGATAGGCTTGATTTTCCTGTTGCATGATGGGTTGGAGAGGCGTGTTGATACCGGGCCCGACCCAATATCTAAAATGGCTGCGATCTTGGGCTTTTTGTGCACTTTGGACTGGAATGTATCTGCAGAACGAGTCCCTTGATAAGCTTCAGTTTTCTGTGGCTTGTTCGATTGGGAAGGGAGAGATGCACTTTCGATTTTTTACCATTCAGCCCAATCTGATATCCAATATGGCCACCATATGCAGTACCGATGGACTCCATTTTTTTGGTGCCATGATGCATTGATGGGGTGGGGTGGGAAAGGTGCCCTACTTTGGGCTTAATTTGATATATTGTATGGCTATCAGGCGGGCATCCTTGTTTTCACTGTCTGGACTAGTGTAATAGCAGAATAAGTCGCCTGCTGTCATGATGAGGTGAGGTTGGAAAGGCACCGTCCTGGTTTTTTGCCCTCTTTAGATTTTGTCATCTGGCCTGCAGTCTGCAGAACAAGTCGCCCAATAGGCTTGAAATTTGTGTGCCATGATAGGCAGGGGTCCCCTATTGATTTTGGGCCGGGTCTGAAATCCAGGAGGGCCACTTGCAGTGGTCTAGGTAAATCGTCATAGAAAAAATCCATGATTAAAGATTTGAAAACTTGCTTTTTGCTCACTTACTCTAGGCATTTATAATATCTAAAAATTGAATGAGGAATTAAATTTCATTGCACTAAATCGTAATTTTTTTCTTTCAAATTTGACTGTGCCTGGGTCTTACTCTAACCATTATGAATAATTACAAACTTGCCTCAGAAACTCCAACACTGTACCTCCCCACTAAGAGCCCAATCAAATCAAAGAAATGTCTAAAATAATCCCCAGTTTGGTTGTAATGACCCAGGGCACGTCTTTTGGTTATGCTGTATTCAGCAAGTGTTTTGCCGTTGTTTACCCATCTCTATAGTGAATAGACTTTAAGTACCGATCAAGAATAAGGAAATATGGCTAATGCACAAATATCAATTTTAACTGTTGTTTTGTTACAACACAGTGAATTTGAACTCAAATATTCAGGCACTGTCCTGAGTTGTATGCACATGGTAGTAATGTAAGTGATTGGTGAACTTTGGTAAAGTTTAGGAAGTGACTACTTGGCAAGCCCAGCTTACCAAACAGCGACTTTTTCTTGTCCTGAATGGAGAGCCGAACTCATTAATATTAAAGTAAAGTCTCCAGCTCGCCAAACAGGGTAGATTTTTTATCTGTTTGGCAAGCCCGGCTGGCCGAACAGGGTGGCTTTTTCGTGCTGTTTGGCAAGCGGCTCTCCAAACAGGACAAAAAAGATGCCTGTTCGGCGAGCGGCTTGCCAAATAGACCCAGTGTAATGTTTTTGAGTGTTTCTGTTTTTGAGTGTTTCCCCTCATTGTTTGGGAACGCTCAAAAATAGATTGACAAGTTTTTCTGTGTATCCCCCCTATTGAAAAGTCGTGGTCTCTCTAGCTGCCTATTGTTTGGAAACACTGACACATGGGAAACAACCACAGATGTTACACCGGCCTAAAGCTTAATAATAGGGGATTGAAGGGCCTATGTATGTCGTTTGATTGAGACAATCCACAGCACCACTGAGATGATGCACTGTTGTAATGGATATATTGCATGAGGGATTTAAGACCTTTCTGGACCAAACACAACATATTTTGCAGAATTCAAAGGGGTACGGTTAATAGCAAAGCAATTGGCCCTGAATTGGCCTGTTCAAAGCTGCTGAGCTACTGTTTTTTTAGTGTAATTTGCCTGCTGCAACATGCATTTTCAAGGCTTTCAGATTTAGACTCCTTTCCTGGTTTTTTTTAGCAAGTCAGATTTTTTTACTCCAGCATTGGAATGCAGACTTGTGACATTTTTGGCATGATTCAGAGTTCAAAGCACTTTCTTGAATTAATCTTAAAGCGCTCACAAATTCATCCTGGACTCATCAAGATGCGACCATCTTAGGTTGTGGATAGTTTAATAGGGAGGAATGACTGACGCACCGTGCTAGGATTTTGTTGCATGGGACAGGACAGGATCTTCAGGCAATTTTGAAGAAGGGCACACTTTCCTTGGACAGAGCTCAGCAAGATAACATTTTTGCAAGTCAAAAACAACAAAAAAGCAATCAAGCCGGATGCAGCAAAAGCTACATTAAGTGTTTGATGCCTCGGATAATATTTAAAACTCCGAAATGGGTCGAACTGTCAATCATTTTGATTTGGACAAATCAAGTTAGTGATCTAGGTTCAAACCACAAAAATGTCAAAGGCCTAAATATACTTCATGAGTGGGGGGCCTATTGTGTTCACAAAAAAGATCGTTCTTGAGAACCTTTGACGTTTGACGTCATTGACGTATGCCAATCGGGGTCCACCCTTTACTGTATTTAGAAACCTGGCCTAAATCCTTACAATTTAGGCCTATGTTATACTCACTTATTCTTTTATCTTATGTAAAAAGCCAGTTTGACGTGGTTTAGGTATTGGTTTATAGCATATATTTCATTCACTCAAGTGACGCCAGCTGAGAATCACAGGCATTTGATGTAGGATTTCTTCTTGTTAATGTTGTAGTTCAGAACTGGCGGAAAAGTTTGATGAGGTCAAGAGTAACTCTTATTCTTAAGTTAAAAAACCAAGCGACTGGCTTTCCAATTATGAGTTAGGGAACTTCTATCAGCAGCTTGTTTAGGTGCCAAGCTGATCCAGGGTCCACCAGAAAATTGCCAGGCTGCCCCAAGGGTGCCAGACAGCTCATCCCATCAGCTTGGTGCCAAAAAAGCTGGTTTTTGTTTTTGACTTCCCAATCACATTTCAACCAGGAAACACGTGGTAAATGTTGATAAAAAATCAACTTTTTGAAGCCAAGAAACTCTCTTAAAGAGTAGAGACACACTGCTTTTCATTACTGGAGTCACAGTGAGCATTTAAAACGACCCTGTGCTTCTGGTTGGGGGGGGGGGGTCAGTTATCCCGAAAAACAAATGAAAGCGTTTCATTAAAAACTTGAAATTTTTTGAATTATTTTTGCTAAGCGGCATTATGCACCCTCCTACACCTTTGAACTGCATAAGAACAATACAGTTGAAAGGCCTGTTGTGCACGTTGTGTTTTTACCCCTTGATGGGCGAGATAAAAAATTTCACCTTATAAATTTTTGTTGAAATGAAAGTCACTTGCTGTCTTCCTTCCATTAGTTCCAATCGAGACTGAACGGAAGTGCTGCACTTCAGACAGCTGTATCATCGAATGTCATGGAGTCATAAAGGCGGTGGTTAAAAATGTAAAAATGTTTTATAACTGTTGATGTAGAGCAACTCCATCTGTGTCCCATCCGTCAACACCTCCTGTTCTATAGTTATTCAATGTAAATTAGGATCATAATGCATGAATTTTAAACTTTGACACCAATGCAAACTTCTGTCAATGCCTGATATTATACCGGGTGTACACAATTAACTGTTCAGTCCAAAGTAGCCCCATCCTTCCTTATTATGCCTTCCCTTTCCAGAGGGTAAGAATCATCTTGTTCTGAAGCAGTTTTCCAGTGTGAAGCACTGAATGAAGGCAATGCAGCGTATTCAGTGTCATGGCACTTTTATACTTGATATATCCAGCGTCATGGTACTTTCATACCAGGTTTAGTGTCAGGTAATCCAGCGTCATGGTACTTTCATACTAGGTTTAGTGTCAGGTAATCCAGCGTCATGGTACTTTCATACTAGGTTTAGTGTCAGGTAATCCAGCGTCATGGTACTTTCATACCAGGTTTAGTGTCAGGTAATCCAGCGTCATGGTACTTTCATACCAGGTTTAGTGTCAGGTAATCCAGCGTCATGGTACTTTCATACCAGGTTTAGTGTCAGGTAATCCAGCGTCATGGTACTTTCATACCAGGTTTAGTGTCAGGTAATCCAGCGTCATGGTACTTTCATACTAGGTTTAGTGTCAGGTAATCCAGCGTCATGGTACTTTCATACCAGGTTTAGTGTCAGGTAATCCAGCGTCATGGCACTTTCATACCAGGTTTAGTGTCAGGTAATCCAGTGTCATGGTACTTTCATACCAGGTTTAGTGTCAGGTAATCCAGCGTCATGGCACTTTCATACCAGGTTTAGTGTCAGGTAATCCAGTGTCATGGTACTTTCATACTAGGTTTAGTGTCAGGTAATCCAGCGTCATGGTACTTTCATACCAGGTTTAGTGTCAGGTAATCCAGCGTCATGGTACTTTCATACTAGGTTTAGTGTCAGGTAATCCAGCGTCATGGTACTTTCATACCAGGTTTAGTGTCAGGTAATCCAGCGTCATGGCACTTTCATACCAGGTTTAGTGTCAGGTAATCCAGTGTCATGGTACTTTCATACCAGGTTTAGTGTCAGGTAATCCAGCGTCATGGCACTTTCATACCAGGTTTAGTGTCAGGTAATCCAGTGTCATGGCACTTTCATACCAGGTTTAGTGTCAGGTAATCCAGTGTCATGGCACTTTCATAGTGATAAGAAAAGACTACAACAATCAACAATGGACTATGTTTTCAGTTAATTTTTCAAAACACAATTTTATCTTGGAAGTTAGTTGACCATCAATGGTTGACGTTTCAGATTGATGCCTGGTTGAAAGTCTGCCTGAAATATTCTTTAAAAAACACCAGGGCTTGACTTGATTTGATCTCAAATTATCCTGACTTGTGTCACACTTGATTTATTGAGGCCACGTGAGATTTTGATGATTTATGGCACAAAGTGTGGGCAGTACTATTAATATAGTTGAAGCTGTTGACATGATTTCAATAAATTTCAAGAATTAATTTCCCAACACATTGGACTTTAAAACAATAAATTTTTGTGACCTACTTCATTCATTGTTGGCCTAAATTAATCTACGTTTGTAAGCTGGGAAGTGTGTTTGTGATCTGGACGCCTTGTGGTTGACATTTATCCCAACTAGGGAACATAAGCCTTTTGCCAACACCTTTGCAGGTTCATCAGCCTTGTGGTTGACATTTATCCCACCTACGGAACATAAGCCTTTCGCCAACACCTTTGCAGGTTCATCAGCCATGTGGTTGACATTTATCCCACCTACGGAACATATGCCTCTCGCCAACACCTTTGCAGGTTCATCAGCCATCATGTAGTATGTGATCATCTCATGGTCTGCTTTTGGTGCTGTCAAGGGCTGGCCGATTTATCAGGGGTGTGTGACGGTCTAATGCCGTGGTCACACTGGCGTTTTAATACGTATTGAATGCGCTTTAAAAGTTTATTGAGGTGCCACACTCAATTTGGTTCATATGGTTTCAATTCGCTTTTAAGCTCAGATAGCAGAAGTAATGACTTCATCTAATTAACTATCAGAGCCTGTTTTCTGTTCCTGACCCTACACCCAGGGGCACTTTCCCTTGGCCTTGTGAAATTTATTTGTGAAATTTATTTTTTTACATGGGTTGGGGTGGAGGGCTCTTTCAATAATGCAAGTTCAGGCATGGGAGGAACAATGCCCTTTTGATCCGGTGTCAGCAATGTCGCATATTAGTTCTATGTTTAATAAGTGGAGATGGAGGGAGCCTTCATTCCCCAGCTCATGTGAAACCACGTGAAGAGAGAAGATAATGAAGAATATGTGGAATGTAGTATTTTCATTTGATTTATAGTTCATGGGTATTTTCGTGGGTGGGAATGGGGGTGTGTTGGGAAGTGTTGGGAGACTTAGGGAAGATAGAGGAAAGTATAGAGAAGGTGGGATGAGGAAATGTAAGGAGTGAAAGAGATAATGTGCATCATTGGACGCGGTGATCATATGCCTGATTTCTCCAATACTTATGGTCTTAGTTCCACCTATCCAAAATCCCCGGGTTTTTCGACACCCGTGTCTTCGCCGTTTGTAAGAAAAACCCGACGAGTGCTTCCACCTATAAAATAAGCATAATATATTGTTAGTCGATCCGGCGACAGGTGCCACTGTAGTTAGTACCTCTCCTGTGTTTTGTCAATGTTGGAGGTTAGAAAGTGTGTACCACACATGCGCGGTAGGGACAGCAGTTACAGAAATCGAACGCGCCATCTGTCGCCGTGCTAAGGAACTACAGATTGCCGTGTTTCTTGCGCTTCCACCTATTAGAAAACCCGGTGTCAAACCCATGTTTAAATAAGCCCCATCGCGAGCTCGATGGGGCTAATAGACACAGGGTTTTCACACACGGGTCTATTTAATCATGGCAATTCAAAGGTGGAAGCGCCAAAAACACGGGGATTTACTAGGTGGAAGTGCAACTTATTATGTCAGTGGAGCAATGGGAACCAGTGGTGCCGCTTGTAATGAGGTAAAATCCTGTCTAGGCACTCTAATCAACACTCTCATAAAATATCACTACTGTGGTGAGGTGATGATTAAGTGCCAGTTATGAAACAATCAGAAGTATTGGAACTTAAACAGTGACACCATTCTACATGTACATGTACACTAAACCTGGGGTCATCTGAAACAACACGTCGGTGATAGGCTGAAAACAATTTTGCATAGACCTATAGCCGCACGTACACCACCTGAAAATGGACCACGAATCTTGGTTCGCGAACCAATGCTGCACCATCGAAAATCCACCAAGCGCGTACACCAGCGCTGCAGCTAGTTATAAAATCCGGCAACAGATGGCGCGCAAACAATAAGCGGAAAGCGTCTTTTCGAAAGCGCCGCCTGTCGCCAAACCATCTAACTAGCTAATTGCCTATCCATTAGCACGTACACCACGACAAAGCCGAGCTTTTAACAAGCCGGGCGAATTTGGACGGCAATTTATATCGGCAATGGATTGCCGAACCAATTTGTCGCGGCAATGTGGTGGTGTACGTGCAATTGGTCCACCAATATTTCGTGGTGTACGCGCAGCTTATATTTCTGCAGTCCCCCAACTTGCCCAGTCCTTCGGGGATGGTCCCTCATACATATTATTATTAAGTCATGCAGTGATTGTGTTGTGATATATATTGCAATGGTTGGAGAACCTTGAACCCTCACAATACTTCAATATTGTAATCAGAGGCCGTGCCATGAGGGTACAATACCAGGCGTTGGTGCCTTACTGTGGCCTCGAGTGAATCACTTTAAATATCGTCACTTGCCTTCAGAACCATGTTGTAGGCCTCATGCCAGTTTGTTACCAGCCTGTTGGGAGACCACCTAGTTTTAATACAGTTGTTACCTAGTAACGATACAGACTCAGTTGAAACTTGGTGAGTTGTTAGTTCATGGAAACCTTTGCTCAAGGCAGGGGGTCTGGCTTTAGTTTACATTTTAGCACCATCCTCCCTCGTAGTGTTTGGTGAGATGAACAGGGGCAGCGGTAGCGCAGTGGAAGAGAGTCGGCCTCATGATCAGGAGGTCGTGGGTTCGACTCCCGGCCGAGTCACTGCTTAGTTCCCCTACTGGTCGAGTTCAAGTGAGCGCCTTGTGGTTGCTCCTTGAAACCCCTGATTGATTTCTGTGGAGACCGGGGTAATAATATGATATCCCAAAGCGCTTTGAGCCAGAACTATAGTGTCATGGAATTGCGCTATATAAAAGACTCATTATTATTATAACAATTTAACCTCCATGTTTCATTTCATCTACCACTAAATCATTCCCAGGTGAGCACAATGTCCTCAGGACATTTTGTTTTGTTTGCCCTTCCGATTCGACTCCCAGGACAGTGGACAGTCTTGAATTTTGTCGTCTATAGTATCTCATTTCCGTTGGGTAACTCAATAACCAGTGTTCATTTCATCTTACCATGGTATGATTATCATGTACTGCCATTGTGCTTTTTGGCAGTTTCAATGGTTTTCAACATATAATATGTGACTCGCTCTACCAAAACTAGGCGCTTGTCGCATCTGAACTCGACAGGTTGATACGGACTTGTTGTTCATTTCCCTATTGTAGACCTTTTGTGAAATCTATTACAAACTGATTTGGTCACATTTCACAATGGTCTACAATAGGGAAATGAACAACAAGTCCGTATCAACCTGTCAAGTTCAGATGCGACAAGCGCCTAGTTTTGGTAGAGCGAGTCACAAATGCTCTTGTCCATAAGTGGCGCTTCGGTGATGAAAACTTATTAGAATTTGTTGCCTCTTTCTTGTGAACACCATGACATCTTAATCGTTTGTAGATCATGTGAGACTACATCATTTGTTGTAATTTTTTTGTAATATCTTGTTTCCGAATCATACATCTGTAACCGTTGATGCTATTCATGATGTCATCTGCTTATAGTATGATAGACATATACTGGCATTGTGCCACCAAGCTACAAGTGCAGGTCTTCCGCAAAAGAAATAAGACCAGCCTAGTGGGACGCTTCCCTAACATTCGTTACTGTTGATTTTCACAGCAGTTTTGCTGACGGGACAAATTGAAACTCGTGATATCATGGTGTGCATTTGTGTTGACGCTGAGCTATTACTCAAGGTGTAGACCAAAAGTGGTGTCAGTTTCTGCTTGGCAGCAGACGTGCACTTCGATTGAAAACTTCCAGAGCAGCAGTCCATGAGGGGCACATAAAATGTCCCGATTTCTCAAACTCTAGACCCTTGAACTGTATCCTGTTTCAAAAACAGTGGCATGTTTCTTAACCGCTAGGGCTATGAACTTGAAACTTGGTACACATAGTCCCCCAGGTCAGGTGACCCCTGACTCTGACTTTCAATCTGATCTGATTCTCGACTTGGCCACCAGGGGGCCAAAAGTTAAAACCTAAAAAGTGCCATATCTTGCTTAAATATTATAAGCGACTCGTTTTCGCTGAATTTTTTATGGCAGGTACTCCTAGCAAGGATACATCGCATATCATACGGGTTTTTGATTTGACCTAATTTTCAAGGTCGCAGAGGTCAAATGGCGTAAATTGGCCATTTGAGGGTAACTATGGCATGCTTCTTAACCCCTGAAGCTATGAACTTGAAATTTAGTACACATTACACCCTAAATCAGATAACCTCTGACACCAAATTTCGGTCTGATCCAATTCTCAAAACTTTACTTTGCCAAAACTAAAAAAGTATCACGCTTATTAGTGACTTGTTTTCAATGATATTTAGTTACTTGTTTTCGATGATACTTTTATGGTAGGTACTCCAAGCAACGATACATCACATGTCATACTGACTTTGGTTTGACCTACATACATGTAGCATGCATCTTAACCAGGATTAATTCCTAACCGCCAAATATCTATACGGTGAGCACAATGGCCCTTGGCCGTTTCATCACATCATTACGTTGGAATTCATGAGGCCATGTGGTGAAGTGACGACGATGAATAAAAAACTGTACTCGTGTTTGATCCTCATCATTCCAATCGCACTCAATGATTTTTTACGGCCTGAGCAGTCTCAACTTTCAGGTCATAGAAAATCATCTCACAATCTGGATACTCCGATCTCATGTAGTTTTCTTATCATAGACCACCCAAGTGAGAAGATTCCCTGTCATTTGTCTCTGTAGAAATTGTCCATTTCCCAATGGCCAATATCAGAAGCAGCAGTCTTTTACTATTGAAACAGGCAACCCAAATATCATAAGTCAGACTCAGAAACTTCTCTGATAACACTTACAGTACATTTGCCATTTTCCATGTTTGCCTTTATTTCAAGGCCCAGACTTACCGTATCATTCCTCCTCATCATTTTCTCATCACTCATCAACAGTCACTAAGTTTTCCTTTTCGTAACTGGTGTGGGGATTATGGATTTTAAGGTTTAGCTTTGCATTATATTTCTTATGGTCCCTTTAAGGCAGCAGCAGACAGACCTGGTTTGTCTCAGTGCTACACTCACCCTGAATTCACGTCTCAGTGCTGAATTCAACACTTTCTCTTCTGAGGATGCATGTCATAGAACTGCCCTCAACTATCACCAAGAGCTGTATGTCACAGTGCTACAACTCTTTGGAATCTTTTTGGAGGATGCATGTCTCAGAACTGCCCTCTTTTATCTCCAAGAGCTGTATGTCCCAGTGCTACAACTCTGGAATCTCTTTGGAGGACGCATGTCTCAGAACTGCCCTCTTCTATCTCCAAGAGCTGTATGTCCCAGTGCTACAACTCTGGAATCTCTTTGGAGGACGCATGTCTCAGAACTGCCCTCTTCTATCTCCAAGAGCTGTATGTCCCAGTGCTACAACTCTGGAATCTCTTTGGAGGACGCATGTCTCAGAACTGCCCTCTTCTATCTCCAAGAGCTGTATGTCCCAGTGCTACAACTCTGGAATCTCTTTGGAGGACGCATGTCTCAGAACTGCCCTCTTCTATCTCCAAGAGCTGTACGTCCCAGTGCTACAACTCTGGAATCTCTTTGGAGGACGCATGTCTCAGAACTGCCCTCTTCTATCTCCAAGAGCTGTACGTCCCAGTGCTACAACTCTGGAATCTCTTTGGAGGACGCATGTCTCAGAACTGCCCTCTTCTATCTCCAAGAGCTGTACGTCCCAGTGCTACAACTCTGGAATCTCTTTGGAGGACGCATGTCTCAGAACTGCCCTCTTCTATCTCCAAGAGCTGTAGTGTACGTCCCAGTGCTACAACTCTGGAATCTCTTTGGAGGACGCATGTCTCAGAACTGCCCTCCTCTATCTCCTAGAGCTGTACGTCCCAGTCGTACAACTCTTTGGAACTTTTTCTGAGGTCGCATGTCTCAGAACTGCCCTCTTCTATCTCCAAGAGCTGTAGTGTACGTCCCAGTGCTACAACTCTGGAATCTCTTTGGAGGACGCATGTCTCAGAACTGCCCTCCTCTATCTCCTAGAGCTGTACGTCCCAGTGCTACAACTCTTTGGAACTTTTTCTGAGGTCGCATGTCTCAGAACTGCCCTCTTCTATCTCCAAGAGCTGTATGTCCCAGTGCTACAGCTCTTGTGATTTATTGTTACTGGTCGTAATTTCTTGTTGATTCAGTGAACAATTCCTACTCGACTTATAGTAGGGAACTTATTTAACCATTCCGGTGTTAAGTAAAGAAAGTGACTGAGTTTTCTTACCGCTCGGACTACTAGTCACGACACTGGCATTCTCAGTTTTTCACTTATTGCGGCATGAACATGATCAATAAGCAATATGTACACAATTATAGTATCCGCCAATAACAGCAACTTGTAATTAACGCATCCTTTACAATTGCCTGTAGTTACTTGGCCAAATCCAGTGGAGGACAATTTGTGATGGCTCGCACCATCACTGTCGAGCTTGTTACCTCTGAGATGCCCCCCTCATGTTTAGGACTATCAACTCTTGTGTCACACATATAGGCCTGATACCAAGTGATAGTGGGTGCACTTTGGCCTAGGCTTTCAAACAGTTGAGGTCTTTCTTTAGGTTTGCATTGTTTTTATAAACAGTTGGCTGCAAGATATCAGACATTTCTGTCGTGATCCAGAGTATTCTTGCCTTTTAGGATTTTGGAATTTCTGGAGTGAAAAGTTTTTAGATTTTATTTCATTGTGTTAATGGTTATGAGGCAGCGGAATTATTCATTTGGAGCTAACATTGGATTTTAAAAACGTGGTACTGTGGTGTGATTGCATAAGGGTGTCAGGTTCTTGGGTAAGAAACTTAATGAGGTCCATTTGAAATAGAGATACATGATTTGAGGTTTACTGTAAACTGTCAAATTTTCCCTAGCCTTTTATTTACACAGGTTTTGTAAATAAAGTTGTTTTCTTAAATTTACTAAAACAGCGTGTAAATTTGGTGGTTGACAATATCATCATCACTTTGAAGAAAATATCTTCATATATGATGTCATGCATATGGTGGACAGATTATTCCTTCCTTTTTGGAACTTGGTAAAACTCTAAATGCATTTCCATTAATGCAGCCGACAGCTTATGCAGGGATCAAACAAAACCCTCACCTCCTAGAGTTAGGATTTGATGTCGGAAATCAAGTCGAATCGGAAGTTCATGATTTTTGATGTGACAGCAAAAATCTGTCGAACAAATATATGATGCCCAATCATCATCAGATGCCTGAAACATGTATGTTTTAGAATGAATTATTGTTGCTCAGTTGGCAGGGACGTGGTGAAATCCTGTTAACTGTCACCTAGCTGCAGTTACCAGGTCTCTTCCTTGGCACTGCAATGCTTTATGCTTATTCCACAGTCTGTTGCTGATGCATGGCGTACTGAAATCTCTCAGCCAATCAGTACCTCATGATGTACCTGGAAGAAGGATTTGGGTCCGAAAACGATCTATATTCATTGTTTGCTCAGAGTGATTATGATACTTGACAGCATCTGGGTTTTGTGGGATTTTAATATTTTAACAAGTTTATGGAAGTTGACCCAAGAATTAAGCATATGACATTCATGACAATTAAGAATTAAGTGAATGCAGTGACCACCGGTAATAGATTTCTGCTTCAACACACACAATAAACAGGCAAATTCCTGTCAGAAAGTTTTGGAGATAGACCATCTGAAAAAGGAACAAAAGCGGAACGTATGGTCTTGGGGGGGGGGGGGGGGGGGCCGAGGGGATGCAATAAATGAGATCCATTCAAGTGAAGTCTTGGGGTTAAAAATGTCAAATCTGGACCCTAAAATATTTTCTGGGCGTTAAAGTTTTCTTGAATTGCCTGATGGGTTGGGGGGGGGGGGGGGGCAGGGATTTCATTGACCTTTGCAATATGCAGGGTGTTTCTTCTATCACCAGTTTTGAAGAAAAAAGCTCTGTCTGCATGCAGTGATTCATTGAATCCATTTTTAGACAAAGGCCTTCTTGAACAACTGGTGTCATTCTGATAAAACTGTTGACTTTTAAACTTTGTTTCAGTTCAAGTATGTGTATTGACCTTGTCAATTATAGCATACATCTTGTCAACTTGACTTTTTTGATGACATTTAAAATTTGTTAAGGTATTTGACATAGGGGTGTTTGGATGATAAGAACCCGGAAGTGTCTGAAAAACCACCAGGTGGCAGCAGAGAGGGACCTGAAATTCTCCTGTTTTATGCCATCTTCTCATGTCCAAACTAATTTCTGCTAGTGAAGCATATTACATATCATCAGTCACACAAATGATGGATTGTGTTTACCATTCAGAGGAAATAGTTGTTTTCATTGGTCTATCCGGCAATCAGATGCAAGCACATGCTGGCAAAAAATTGATATTTGCTTTCAAGAAGTTTCCAACCACGACAGAACTGACGAGAGAGCCCTTTGTAAATCATCAGTCAGTCTTTGCTGCCAGCCAAATCTAGTCCAAACTTTGTCTTTGCCCTGTTTGTTGAGATAAAAAATGTATCATGTAAATGAATTTTCTAAAGCTGAACTTGTTGTCATTGATCTTAGGCCTGAACAGCAGTGGTAGGCACTAATCTCAAGATACAAGCTCAGAAAAAGGACCAGGAATTCAACCAATAGCATCCAAAAAGGTGGCAACTTGTCCAAATGGGTTAAAACAATGGCTAGAAAAAGGCCAGACTTACTACAGCATCCAGTAGGCCTCTTCTCATTCCTCATTGTTATTGTGGCATCATTATCCTCAATTACAGAGATGACTAAGAACTTATATTCATTGTTCCTAGGCCTGACATTTGACACAGCATGCCTGGCTGGCATATGGCGTCTGCCTGGAAGGAATTACTTCTATGATCGGCCCTATTATTCAAGACCCACTTTCCGCTTCTTCAATAAAAAGAACTTGACTTTAGGAAGGACGGGGACATATCAGAGGTTGAAGACTGTTTATGCATCCTTTTGCATACTTATCTGTGTCTTCTGCTTCTGCACTTGTATGATTTGATTAGACCCCAATGAAGCACTTGCAGACATGCAATTTTTGTCACTGCATCCTGTGGCAATTATCGCTGCAATGAGTAAGAAAAGATCACTGGTAAAACCTGGAGTCATTGGGTTTGATATTGGTTACAGGTGTACAGGAGATTTATGTGGCATGCGATCAAAATTGCACGTTGCAGTGATGAAAATTGCTTATTTGCCGGGCACTTCAGGGTCTTTGGCACATGATTCTTAACTAGGCCACCAGGGGGGCCAAAACTGTTATTCCCACCCCCATTCCTAATGTTGGACTGGGGAGGTATTCAGAATGTCCTACCACTAAAGGCACCTCGACATCTGCTGTTAACATCTAATAATTGGTTTTAAAATATTGATTTTGAATGAGGAGTAGGCTGTTTAGTATGCATGATATTAGTGTTTTCCGTCATGTATATTGCAAGGGATATATAATTTTGGACACAATTGCTTCCTGAGTGTTCAATCATGGATAAGGTTACCAGTGCCCAGGTACCAACAAGTGTTTGTAGTCACCATTGGCAGGCCTTCATCCTTTCAGCGGTTGTTGTTTTGGCTCTTGACAGGCGATTCAAGTCCAGATTATCTTGATTGTCCTCTCACAGCAGGTCTTCAGATCGCTTCAACGCGGAAACATACTCACTGTTTTTGTGTTGGGGCATTTTAGATGTGATCCTGCTATGGGATGATGCTTTTGATAAGGTAAGAAACGCGGCATTTACGGCTCAGCTGCCAAGCTAGAATGCTGGGGACTAGATGAGGAAAGGCGAGGCCACCCATTTTAAACCATGCCCCTTGGCTTCACTCACAACTTTCTTTCAGATTGTCTCTAAATCTGTCTCTTTCTTTCACAATTATTAGAGATTGTCCCCTTTTTCTAACCATACATGTTCCTGTCTTTTAAGATTATCGCTCCGACTCAGCCTTGTTTGATACAAGAACGAAGACAGTCATGGCTCAACCACAACAAGATGGCGTCAAAGAGAAATGTCAGGCGGTCCGAGAAGTTATGCCCGGAAAGAGCAACAATGAGATAATATTAGTTTTACAATATTACGATTATAATGTAGAAACGGCCATCCAAGCTTATGTAGAAGGTAGGTTCATTTTCCTTTGTGCATACGGGTCGTAAAATTGTTGGCGATTCTGATTTGACCAATTCTGTAGCGACTCCAAGCAATTGTTGGGGCTATAAGGCAGCAACGACAATCAATTTGTCTGTGTTTTCATGTCATTTTGAAGCATACCCAGGTGAAAATCAATGCCTCCTAATGGAATGCTGATATCCTATTAGTTTGAATGCGTCTGCAAAATACTCTTGTTTAAACACTTCAGTAGTTGCCAATCAGTTCCTCTCAATTTGGTTGCCTGTGTGCACCAGGCTGAAGGGGAAATCATTTGCTTCAGTCTGAAAATCATTGAAACCGAGTTGATCTCTCTGTACGAATAAGACACAGCGAGCAATAAGCTCATCCTTTCCTATATTCTAGTCTAAAAATATTTGATTTGATGGAGGTAGAACAATCCCTTATTTGACCTCCTGGTTCTGATTTCCCTTGGGCCGGTTGGCCAACGGTAAGATTTCTGATTTGTGGCCTACAAGCTTTGTCGATGTCAGATTCCTACACACACCCTGCCCTCAGTGTGTTTTGTCAATATGCCGATCACCTGTAGGTCATCCATTTGATCAATTTTACACCATCGCTATTAATTGTTGCATGCGATAAATAATTAATCGCGTGTCTAAATTTGCTAAAGTGTTGCATGTGAGTTGTCTGATCAATGAAAGTAATTTGACTAAAGGCAAGGCATGGCAAGTATTTTTTTCAAAGATGGAATTATGGAATTGACAGTTAGTTGGACAAGCTGCCATCACATGCCCAATAAGATTTGTAAAAGGACAGCATGTTCAACTAGACAAATTGGTGGTTGTTGCTATGAAAACCTTGCCCATTATCTGTCACAGCTGTAATTGCGCCTACATCACTACTATAATGGACGTAGAGCTGAAATAGTTTGTCACACATCTCCTCCGTCAGTTCAGATCGGATGACCTCGAAACTTTTCCTGAAAGTCGTGGTTGATATGGAGATTGTCCTCGCCGCGTTAAATGGGTAAACTTTGCATCGATCTCGGGGAAATAGCATTTTTTGTTCTTTCTGTATATGGGCATACTCATTAACATAAGGGGCCATTTCAGCAGGTCTGAATTTTCATATGGGGCCATCTATTAAATCAAAAGTGTGGGATTATACGAAAATAAACCGGGAAAGTATTGGGGTCACTATATGTCTAAAACATTCATCCATCTCCGCAATTTTCCCCCTTTATTTTGGTTGTACTCTTTCACCTACGTTGTTAATCGCTCTTAGTTTTCGAAGTACCGTATGGGAATTCATCACGTGATACACATCACATAATAACAAAAAGTAGCGCACAGCTCCCTATACGAATACCCGGAGCAAATATAAAATATAATATAAAATCCCGATTAACATTTCTTTACTGCAATTAAAACAGGCTAACCACTGCAGATTAACAAGTAAGTGAGTGTTCCGGAATGAGTGGAGTCTGTGCGGAGGGTGTCGAAAAAAAAAAGCCTGGGCAAACTACTTCCTCCGTCTGGTGCTGCCACCCACTATGCTCGCGGCATTTGTTGTACTAAGTTCGTAACTTCACGCCATTGCCTCTTCACCATTCGCGAAATAGTTCGTCAAAATAACTCGAGACCACTTTGAAGAGTGGTGGAGTTTAGACAACATCACAACCCCCAGAGATATCATTTCATTTCACCCAAATTGCCCCGACTCCACAGTAAGCCAACACCCTAAAACAACCCGCGCCACGGGTATGCTAGTGTACAATAACAAACCTAATTTGGCCATGTTTTGAACAGTACAGTGTTCAATGTATAAACTTACCTTCAAAATGTTCCGATGCCAATCTACATGTACGTGTACATGATTGTACACTGTATCAACTGATAATGGATACTTACGCTTTGCTATACACCAGCTCAGATGTGAAACATGTCTTGCTATAACTATACATTCACACTTAGATTGACTGCTGGTTTTAGAAAATGGAACTTGATTTAATTATATAAAACCACAAATAAATAAAAGTAGGCCTAAGTGTCTGTGAATGGTTGACATGGGCCTTCAAAAGCTGAGATGGGCTCTCACCCAAACCGAATTATCGATTATCGCCCTAGCCGGTTTCCCTGAAAAATGTGAAATTATCTTCCAGAATACCGTAACAATATAAGCTTCCTTTATAATGTTTATGACGCAACCAGTGACTTTATTTAGGTGTATTACTTCTCTTCAAAGATATGCAGGTTCATCTCACTTTAATCTTTGGGGTTAAATCCGATCGAATGCACACTTATTTGTTAAAAAAATATTTGTGAGTGTTGCAATCTTTTTCCCAATCGATGATGCGTAAACTAACAGTGTGTTCTTCTCCCTTCAGATGGTGCTAAAGAAGCACTCCGAGAGTGGCACTTCTCAGGGACAAAGGTGAGCAGTTTATACAGACTTAATCAAGAGCAACTTAAACAGGATTTCGCACGACCTACTTTTTACATTTTTTCAGGCGGTGAAAATGAACCTTCTCATATCCTTTTTAAATTTTAAGTCATCTAGACAATTCTTGATCAAAATTAGTGTTCTTGATAGAAAGGGTGTCCCGAGTGCAGTGTCTGCTATTGAAGGTTCAACTAATCATCTTACAGCTGTTATTATAATTTGTGTACATGTGTGTTCTGTTTATTATTCAGTTGAACAATAAAAAGAAGAAGAAAAACAAAGCAAAACCAAAAGAAGAAAGTCCGACGCCAGGACTAGGGGACCAAGCATCTAGCAAGCCATCCAGTGAAACCATCCAGCCTAAACAGCCATCCATAACGCCTGGTGAGTCTCTTTGGCCGAGCCACTTTTAAAATTTTATGATGATGACCTGTCGGTGCGGTCTGTTTGTCATGATGCACAGTGGTACATGCACGAATGGCTGCATTTATGGTCCTATTGCGTCAGAAAGATTGACCCTAAAATTGCATAAGCCAAATCCCTTAAGATCTTCATATAAGGCATGTGACTAGTAGTATTTTGATGTACGGTAAACCCGAAAATGTTCACAGCCTTTCTTTTTTTTCATGTCAAGATTGCATAAATTGCATAAATTTATGGCCGCGAAGATGAAAATCTAATTATGAAAATTGATGGGTTGTCACAAATGCTAAATCAAATGCACGCCAAAAATACAAATTTCACAAAACTGCGAAATAAAATGGCCCCAGATTTTACCTGGTTTACAGTATTTGTGGAAGCACCACGCTCCAGAGATTGGTACATAAAGATGGTGTGATGCCACCATTCATACTCTCACTCGTTGGCTCACCGGTACGGTGAGTCTATACAATAGCGAAGTGTCTGTTGTCCGTCGTATCCTATTTCAACAACAGTGGCACGTTTCTTAACCGCTAGGTCTGTGGACTCAAACCTTTGTATGTATGACCCCCTAGGTCAGATGACCTTTGACACTGAATTTCGGTTTGGTCTGATTCTTAACTTGGCCCCCAGGTGGCCAAAACTAAAAACATAGATAGTGTGATATCTCATTTATTAGTGATTTGTTTTTGATGAAATTTTTATGGTAGGTACTCCTAGCAAGGATATATCACATATCGTACATGTTTTTGATTTGACCTACTTTTCAAGGTCACAGAGGTCAATGGTGTAAATTTGCCATTTTCAGCCTTTTCATTTTCTATTACATGTAGATGCAAAAGTGTGCTCCTTGAGCTATAGGCCTTAGCTGGGGTCTTAGCTTTTGATGTGTTTTTCTGCTTGGACTGGGCTATTCAGAAACGGAAAGTAAAATAGGTCATCACCACCTAGATTTCGAGTGAAATTGGCATCAATGTGTTTCAATGTGAAAGGCATCGGTCAAACTGCCCCCTATCTTAAACCAGAAAAATGAATTATTTTTCAAAATTTCTTTACGAAACTATTCGGATGATCTCGGTGTAGCCTCAGATCAATCAGCTCTGGGATACCAAAGTCAACGTGACCTAAAATCTTCACTTATAAAACATCTTACCGGCCACAGTTCAGGTAGCGTTCTGGGTTTGTCTGAGTACATGCCCAGCTAGTCCTAGAGCGACCGACTCATGACAATGTTCTGTTTAAGAGTGCAACTATTGTACAATTCTGCCTGGTGATTTTAGTGCCGTGTCTTGCTTATCACGAACGTGTTATTTAATTTATTGATAGACAGATAACAATAGGAAATTCTCTACAGCACCGTGTAATCATCACAGAGTGCATGGATTGTGACATTATTGAACATTTGGTAACTCATGCTAACAAGAAATCATGAAATACTGTTTGTGCCCACTAGTTGACAAATTTGGCCAATTTAGTGTCATTATTGTTGGCAGTTGTATAACCACTATAAACAAGCCGATTGTCCCTCTCTTTTTGCAAAGGTGCAGTCGGTCAAATTTCAGAAATTTTGTGCCAACGTCTTCATGAGGAACTTTATATTGACCTTCATAATAGGCGCCGATTCACAATAGATTTCCTCTGTTCATGTCGATTTTATCCTCAAAAGATTCTGTATTTTATTGAACTGCTAGTAGTGCCACCTTTTGGCAAAAAAGTCTCTTATTGAATGTTTTTTTTGAGAATATAAAAAGGTGCTCAAGTTGTTCTTGTAAGGTCAAACAGATTCAAAAATCTGAAACATGAGGATATTAATCTCAGATCTCAAATCCCATCATGAATAAATTCCCCCAAGGCTAAGCAGCTATCCGAAAAAGACCACCAGATATATCCTATGGCCGTGAGGATTAGCATTTCCGATATGAGGTTATTTGTAGATCAGTATCAAAGACATACGCATTTATTCATAGTGAATGCACTTAGTGTCAATTCTAAACCGATGACGTTGGTTTCATGTAGCTTCCTATTCAACTTGAGAATATCCGATGAAAATGGTCACAGGAAATACGGCCCATTATCTCGATTAAAGAGATAAACATTTTAAGAAAAACCATAGACTCCACTATATAGTGCCTTTACGTGTACAGTACATGCACTGTATTACATATGTAGCAAGTTTAACTTCTAAAAAAGAGTTGCGAAATCTATTTCAAATATTTTTTCTGTACCTTTGGGCCAAAGCAGTTGTGAACATATTTTTTGTGCAGATTAGTTTATAGTCTGTATAGTTTCAATTCCTGCATGACAAAATTCCTGTTGGTTTATTGTCATAAAAAAGTTGTTTTTTTGCAAACCGAGTGTATTCAGAAATTGCAAAATTAAAACACCCCCAAAAATAAGTAGTTTACAGTATCAGTTATAAATTTGAGCAGTAAAATAGTCAGGACATGCTTATTTTTGTGATGGAGAAGTTCAGATTTTGATCTGAGAACAAGAAAGAGGATATGGCAATACCTGTTGTGGGAAGTGTCTTTAACCCTTTCAGGACTGAATATTTTTTTCCTAAACCTCCGCTCTGGATTGCATATTTTTCAAGTTTTTTTCGTCCAAAATCGAAAGTTTTTGAAAGCAAAGTATCGGCTTTGCAAGAGTCGCTATGAAGTTGGCATGAATAGAAAAGGTATTCCCCAGGATGTCGGGAATCCCCTCTGAGCAGTTAAAAAATGCGGATCGGCATTAGAAATGACTGGAAAACCGATGTAGTGAAAAGATCGTCGCTCTCGCATTTCTGCGAGACTCGTCCAGAACGGAGGTATTGCGGTGCTTGCAATTTTGCGAGACTCGTCCTGAAAGGGTTAATGTCTGCCTAAAAATAAATCGCCTAGTTCTCAAGTCTAAATCTGAACCTCTCTATTGACGCGCAGTAAATTTGCCTTTGACTGGGAGAATTTTGAGAGCAAGGAATAGGTAAACCTCTGAAGCATTACGTGGAAAAATCAATCTCTCAGATCTGCGGGCTAGATTGTTCTCCAACATATATGTATAGTTGTGTCTGTCAAGGTTGCATAGCAACAAATAAACAGAAAATCCGAGGACTGCATGGGCAGCTGCTGTTGTGGAAATGTCAGGCTGTGTTTACAATACATTGTATCAGTTCTGGTGATAGATACTGTGAACCGCCAAATTTCCGCCATGCATTATTTTCTTGAGCCCGCAGAAATTTGGCGGTTTATTGCAGTGCTAGAACCTGCAGTCCTTAACCCTTGCGTTACTGGAGAATTCTTGAAAATGGCCCTCACTTCAGCCAGGTCTGCGATGGGCGTGGTCGCATTTTGATATCTCTCTGATACTGCAAGTTTGGGGCATGTCATATGGCCTGCTTTTGAGCCTGGATGACCAGCTTCCTTACTTACTTAATCCCTTGTTGATGCCTAGCGGCACATCGGCCATCAACAAAGCACCGCCATCTCTGCCTGTTCTTTGCGAGCTCCTCCACTTCCTTCCAGCTGTACCCTGTCTGCCTCGCATCTACCATTGTGTCTCTCAGCCAGGTGTTCCACGGCCTTCCTCTGTCCCTAAGGGGTCCCAGGTCAAGGCTTGTCTTGTGATGCTTGTGATTGGCTTCCTCAAAGTGTGGCCGATCCACTTCCATTTTCGCTCGAGGATCTCCTCCTCAATTGGGGCTTGCTGAGCTCTCTCCCACAGTTCTTGGTTTGAAACATGCTGCTGCCAGATTTTTCTCAGACACTTATTGACAAATGTTTGGGTCTTCTTCATCATCCTCTTTGTAACTCGATGCTAGCTCTACTCGATGCTTCCTTATGGTAGCTGTCGCATTTCCACTGGCTGTTCGGTTCGTGCACAGGCGAGTTTCAAATGTGCCACTTTGGACACGCAGAGGGTACTTTTCAGGGGTGGTGCGTTGATAATGGGACCTGTGGTGATTTCCAGAGTCGCCCCAGGCGTACTCCAGGTGTCGGATTTTTTATTTTAGTCAAGTCCAACTTTGGTGTTAAGTTAATCGAATGTTGATTTGATAAATGAAATAATCACACTTATTGTAAAATATATGAAGTGATAAAACTTGATGGGATTTATTTCTCATTTATCATGTCTTGACCTGAAGGGGTCTATAATCATGATGATTATGGCCTCGAAGGGTTAATATCGATGAGAAATGTCACATGCTGGTATCGCCCCTATCAGTGATGTATAAAGGGTATTACAAAGAATGACATCATTAGCCTTGGACGTTGAATTCATTAGGCTTGAATTGACCTGGATAACCTAATGTGATAACCAGTAAAAATATTATGTTTTAAAAAATACAAATTGTCAGTACTGTAGTATAGTACAACCTCTATACTGCAGACACCCATGGGACTAGACTTTGGTGTCCGTAATAGAGAGGTGTCCTTAAGAGGGAGGTTATGTCATTATTGTCCAATAAGTGGATTCATGTGTATGAACATTGGGAGGTTCGTGAATCCTGCATATTTCTTATTCCATTTAGGAGGAGGAGGTTTGGTGACAACAAATCAGTTTTATATATCAACTATTTCAAATAATTTGATATAATTTGCATTCGCATTCGAAATTATTATAACAACTCATGACATTTCTAGTGGAGGTCATTTCAATTTTCCAACGTTGATATTAGCAAGTTCTGTCTGTACGCTACATAGACAGCGGACATTTTTAATTAGTTGTATAAAAGCATTTGATTGATCTACGACACACGAAGCTTTATTCTTTGTAATTAGAGCAGAATGGGACAAACAACTAAATGGACTGCAATTGATGTTACAATATAACGCAGCTAGGCATTGTGAAGCGCAGTGAAGATAATCAAACAGAACTTTTGGTTTTAATTAGGAGAGCAACCATTGAATCATTGAATTCACTCCACCCTGTAATTAACTGAACACAGTGTCAAGTTATGTTCATTAATTATGCAAAGTTTTCACCTGATAGGCCTAATCAACTACCTAAGTGAACACTGGAAGCCATGGTTTTTGTTTACTGTCCGTAATTGCAAGGTGATTGGACCAAAAAGTCACCATCGCCGTGTCTGCAATTCGGAGTAGAGAGGTGTCCGCCCAACAGAGGTTAAAGGAATGACTTAGATGAAATCGGGACTGAATGGACATGCCCGTAATGCGGAGGTGTCCACCTTGCAGAGGTGTCCGCAAGGGGAGGTTATACTTTTACTGACTTCATTGGAAATATAGGCTTTAGACCATGAATTGAATAAGGCTTGAGTTGGCCTTAGAAACTCAGGAATGATATGGCTTGCAAAAAATTATGTTATATAAAATTATATTATCGATATCAAAATATTTGGCACACTTATTGATTTATGACTGTTGAAAAAAAGATAAGGCACTATAAGCTTCTGGTTGTTGATAATGGGGACAATCTTAATTCTTCGGTTTTTCCTGGCTTTAGAATTTTACAAAAATACAAAGTTCTTATGGTGCTTTTAATATTTCAAAGTGTTTTTCCATCATTCGCCATGCAGCCTACTTGGAGACTTTTCTGTAGAAACCAAGGCACGCACCTAACCTGCTTCACTTGGCCATTTCTGGCCAGTAGGGGTTATACAGGGTGGCACTGGAAAAACCTCAAGCCCACAGTCTTCCGATCACAAGTCAAACTCTCTTCCATTGTGTCACCATACTACAACTACATTTGTGGTCTCTTTCGGACCAAATACCCTAATTGATGCTTTGGTCCTTGAAACAATATGAAGAATCATTCAAACATTATAACCAGAGTTTAATTGGCGGCTCTGGTTTATGCCAGCTCATTATTATACATATTCAAGGTTATTGCGCATATTGCTATATCGTGCCTGCATTTCGTAATCATGATCCAAATATGTTATTTTAATTTTGACCAATGACACCAAATTGGGTAGAATGCCACCAGGGCCAGTGAGAGTAAAAACAATCACTGACATTTATGAAATTATGTCGGTTTTGGTTCTGATCAAAATTGTGACATGATTAGCTTCATAAACACCATAGATGATCTGCTTGTCAATTTGGTGAAAATAATGTTTAAAACGTCATTATATG
Organism: Lineus longissimus; assembly: GCF_910592395.1. NCBI lineage: Eukaryota > Metazoa > Nemertea > Pilidiophora > Heteronemertea > Lineidae > Lineus > Lineus longissimus. The sequence continues at coordinate 6,302,469 of NC_088322.1, forward strand.
CACCTAAAAGTAAGAATAATCATCCAAATATTTAATAAAAACTGATTCAGAGTCATTTACCCGGTATTAACATTTCGGCTGCCTGATTTGCACAACAGTTCTTGTCTTGGGGGCGGTCTTACCACTGCTCCTGGGGATAGCTTTGTTGGTCATACCACTGGGCATTAGGGATGGCTTAGATGGTCTAACCACTGGTGTTGAGGATGGATCTGATGGTCACACCACTAGTCTCGGGGCAGATTTTAATGGTCACATAACTGGTGGTTTTCTTGGTCAGACATAGTCACTGAACTTCCAGAGTTATTCCCTCCGCAGCCACCTTGGCACATACAAAACTCTGAGACAGCGTCATGTAGACTCCAAAACTTGAGGGTCAGGATGAAGAAAGCCATCCCCATCGCCAGTGGTCAGAGCATTAAAAACCATCCCAGAACCAGTTGTGAAACCATCAACACCATCTCCAAAACTAGTGGTGTGACCATCAAAGCCACCCCCCCCTCAACACATCTAAGCCAACCCCCAACACCAGTGGTTAAATCATCTAAGCCATCCCCAACACATCTAAGCCATCCCCAACACATCTAAGCCATCCCCAACACCAGTGGTTAAATCATCTAAGCCATCCCCGACACCAGTGTTTAAACCACCAAAAGCATCCCCAACATATCTAAGCCATCCCTAACCCCAGTGGTTAAACCACCAAGGCCATCCCCAACATATCTAAGCCATCCCCAACACCAGTGGTTAAACCACCAAAGCCATCCCCAACATATCTAAGCCAACCCCAACACATCTAAGCCAACCCCCAACACCAGTGGTTAAATCATCTAAGCCATCCCCAACACCAGTGGTTAACCCACCAAAGCCATCCACAACACATCTAAGCCATCCCCGACACCAGTGGTTAACCCACCAAAGCCATTCACAACACATCTAAGCCATCCCCAACATCAGTGTTTAAACCACCAAAGCCATCCCCAACATCAGTGGTTAAACCACCAAAGCCATCCCCAACATATCTAAGCCATCCATTGGTTAGACTGCCCCCAAGCAAGGAGCCCTGCCTTAGAAGTCACAACCAGAACACATACAGACAGGTACAAATCTTACTATTCTAATGTTTCTTTTCCACATGTAGCTCCAAAACCAGTGCAGGCACCAGTGGTTAGGCCACCTCCAAAAGAAGAACCGAGCAAGGAGAAGGCCAGCCCTCCAGTAAAGTCCAAGCCTCAGGAGTCACAACCTGAACCTCATACACATCATGGCACTAACGCCCATGGGCATCCACACCATGGGCATGCACTCGCACACGGTAAGTGGCCATGATCGCACCACCTCGCAGCCGAATGGCAGGGTAGAGCATCTTTCCGTATGCTCAGAATGAGGTTGCTAAAACTCGAAGTTATAACTAACAACAAGAAGTAAAAAACATCCTGAGCGGGATTCGAATCGGGAACCACTGTAGCTAGTGGGGAGCAGCTGCTGGCCATGGAAATTTTCTGCATCATATTCACCAATCCTTTATATGTAATGTAGTATAGTCATACCCCTAACCAAAACCCTTCCTAACCCAAGCCCTAGCCTGCTCACCCTAACCGCCCGAGCCAGGCCGGGGCGTGGGGCATTACTCAAGGACGCATTAGAAACCTTATAAACCTGTAACTGCCCATGAGGTACTAGTGAAGCCATCTACAGGACGTCTATGTACTAAAAATTATTATATAGGTCAATATATAGGTCACCTCATCCTGAACATAGGGAAAGATGTTTTGCTGAATATCAGGCATTAAAGTTTTAACAGAGCTCTTTCTTAGAATCCTGACTCCGAAATTGCTCCGATTAAGGAGTAACTTTCATGTATGATGGTTCGGCCACGTCACCAGAGCCAAGGGAACACTAGCCAGTACCATCCTGCAGGGCACAGTAGAGGGGAACCGACGACGCGGCCGACCAAAGAGAATTTGGATGGACGATGTGAAGGACTGGACCGGAAGGAAGACCAGTGACCTGATCCGCCTCGCGGAAGACAGAACCATATGGTCCCGAATCGTCGATAAAACAGGGTCGCCCCAATGGCCGCATGGCTGCGGGATATGATGATGATGATGATGATGATGATGAAATAGTCAAGTCATCGCTGAAATGTAGGATGTTTGGGAAACACAGAGATTCATAATATATAGGTCAATCTCTGCAATACAGTTATCCTCATTTTCAAAAGTATTTAAAGGGGGACTATAGGCAGGAGGAGAGGGGCTGATTTGGCCATCTTCAAGTGACTAGTGTACACAGTAAGGGCCCTTAGTCATGTCAGACTCAGCACTAAATATATACCTCGTACAAGCGTGAATCATTTCGACCTACTGTGAGATGTGAGAGACCCCTATTGGCGACTTTGTGTAACTTATCTTGCCTGCCTAGCTGCTGTCTATATTGTCACTTTAAGAGTGGGCTGTGCCTCTTTACTGAGAGACGTTCCTAATAGCAAAAATATACAGTAGAACTTCCCTTAGCAGACATCTCTCTACTAAGGACACCCTCTCTATTAAGGACACTAGTTTTGGTCCCAAATAGGTTGTTTCCATTCAACCTGACCTCTCTAATCAGGACACCTCTCTATTAAGGAGAGCACTTGTCAGTCCCGAGGGTGTCCTTAATAGAGAGGTTCTACTCTATAAGCTCACCTTATAAATTTTTGCTAATAGGTATTATTTGGTTAACTACAGTTTTGTACCTACAGTGGCATTCATGGCAGTGACGTTAAGCCATCCGCTGTAAAATGCGTTGCAGTGCACTGCATCATGACTTCATCGGAGCCAAATTCCAGTCTGTCGTAGTCAGTGAGCATCATGATGCTTTAGACTGAGATATCGTTCCATACCAGTGAAGAGGTAAAGAGTGTACCATTCTCTCCTCCATTTCAGCGGCAAAGAGAGAGCGCACTCTGAGCGAGCGGAGCACTTCAAGCATATCAAGCAGATCTGTCAAACCTCATGCTGGTCTTGAGAAATCATACAAAGATCTTCAACGGCAGACGACGTCATTACAACGACTGAAATTAGTGGTGAACGAGGAAATGGACAAGTCACAGAAGAGAATTAGATCGGTTGTAGAGGAGTTGCGCTTAGAGTGAGTTTAAGCTTTGCAATAAGAATTAGATCGGTTCGGTCAGGTTCCAAATCAAACGGTCAAAATATGGTTCTCGAGCAGATTTTGGTACAGATGGAAGTGACCTGTCCTGGAGAGGAAAGCTTCCCCACTTTTTTTTGAAATTCTTTTGACAGGGTGGAAGTTCAAATGCATCATGGCCTAAGGACAGGTAACATGAAGTATGAGGTGACTCAAGTGAGTTGTAAACTGAAAGGTTCAAGTAAACTCTGTTGAGAGTAAAGTCTGTGCCATCACCTTTGGGAAGCTAGGTGGACCAGTGGAAGAACGCCGGCCTTTTGATCGGACGGTTTTGTGACTTCGAGGTTCAACCATGCCCAGTGCCTTTCAACTAGCCCAAAATCGCCAAGAGTAGCACGGAATGTGCACTTGTTTGTTCCTACAGAATGGTTCCTGGATTGGGTGTGGGAATGAATATAAAACGCCCTCAGTGTACAGATGTACAGTAAATGTATAAAGCGCTGTACATTAGCTTCATTATACTCCGTTACCTCACGTATACTGTCTTCCTATACCGCTGATACAAAATGACCGTGTCCATACATTGGGTGGGGTACGCAATAGGGTTCACCACATGCGGGGCGGTTTTTCTTTCCCCACGTGATGAATGGGCATTTTCCATTTGCTCTGCCTCGGTCACGCCATGAATAAAGCCCAAACACGATTGTCTGGTAATACAACCCATTCAATTCATTTAAAATCCCATCGACCAATGGTATTTTGAGGCCTTAAAGGACCACACACACATACAAAATTTGACCCTGCTTTTGAATATTGGGCACTCTTTTGTAATTTACCAGTTTGCTCCGTCCTCAAGATATATTTCACCCATTTTATTCCATGAGACTCGAACTCTAGTAATAAATCATACATAGTTCAACAAAGTATTCGCAATCGGTCACATATGTTGGTGACATTCGAATTGTGACATCTGCGACTATTGACATTCAATTCAACTCAACGATCATGTATTTGTGCAAAATCGCTGACATAGCTCATTCATATGGGGTAAAATGGCACCAGATGCCGTCCAGGCTGTGAACGCGCGAGCCAATGACAAAACATTGCAGAAAACTAATGACAGTTTCATTGTGAAAGTCCCGCACCCTGAAGACGTCATTGAAGATTAGAGATAACTCCAGATATAATCCTTTTTTATTTGAACTTCATAAGCTGAAGAATAAAGTGCAAGTTCACATTGATATATGGCCCAGTTCCAGTCCTAATCAAAGTGTCTTAGCATCTGGGAGTACTTCAGAGGAACTACATAGTGCAAATCCTCGCAACCAAGACTGAAATACACACACACCCTGACAGCAGGACTCTCAGTTACAGTCATGAATAGGTTTCCTCAGGGTCTCCGATTTCCTCCATTACGTTTACAAAATGCCCAGTGCTAAAGACATCCCAGTTGACACTCTCCTCTTGACTCAGTATTCAGACAGCCGTTTCAATATTTTTATGTCTGTTAATCTGTTGAAGCTTGTGAAGACGTTGGTTGTTTGTTTTGCAGATTAAACAAGAGAGAAATTGAACTTATAGCAGATATGGAAAAGGCCAAACAGGCAGCTTGTAAGTTTTCAAATTGAATATTATGTGTTTAGAGGTTTTAGAACTTTTAACGACTTTTCTGCAAGGGTTTTGGAAACTCAATTGAAAGATACCACCTCCTTGTTCGTAAAATCTTGTATCAACACAATCAACAGTCAGCCAGAAATTGAGCAGATAAAACTTCAGGCACGGCCAGCATCCAGATCAAGTCAATTGAATCAAGGCAGAACACTTTTTTGCTGTCATGGATTGATATGTGTGAATAAAGGACAACCTGCTTGTTCTTATTTCAATGTGATCAGTAGTAAGGACCTGTAGGACAAGCTTCACATCCAAGGACCCATAGGAGCTGTGGACTGGTGGCTCGGGCTCTTGGCTAGAGGTCCCTGGTCAAACCCCACACTGCAGTCAGTGTGGACTCTTGGCAGGTCTGTTGTCTGACTTGCCTAACTCCACTCAGGTATATAAATGGAAATGGGTGCCTGTCAGAAATGCTAAGGTCATAACGCTGATTGAGCTGACGACCTGAGTTCTGCTGAAAGTGAGATTGAAGTGTGAAGTCATATGACACCTCTACCGTAGATGATATCAGACTCTAAATCCAAACATTAACTTTTAAATGTAACCTCCTTCTAGTGTGATGTATATGATGATTTGATGATTTTTTCCAGTGGAGATCTTGGATATGCGACAGGAGAAGGGACATGACCTAAGGTTAAACATGGATAGGGCGCCCTCTATGAAAGATGAAGAAATTAACGAGTTACGGATTGATGTAAAGGTATGTTTTTTATGTTTTAACCCTTTAGATCCTAACCGGCCGATATCCGGCCACTGACTTTCGTCTATATATCCCCGACTGGCTGCTAATCGGCCACCAGTACATACCTACTCTCGAGCGACACCGTCGCCATCTATATTTTAGCTATGATACTAGGGCCGGTTTTTGGCCGGTCGGGATATATTGATGAAATGATATGACATTTAGTGGCTGACTTGTATATTGAAGTATATTGAATTGTAATTGATGCAGTTAGAACCTGTAAATGATCAACGTAACTTGATTGATAACCTCTGGCTGTATAACCGCCAATTTATGCTAACCAGTTCGTGGACTGCGACGTTGCACAAGCTGTCAATCAAACTGCAGCGCCATCTGCGAACTATGAATGAAACTAAATATAATCTTCTTCTAAGTTCACCAGGGACACGAATACACCGTACAATAGTGTCGAACATGTACCACAAGTTCTATACTAATGCATGAGTATTGGGACATCGTCCCTACAAGGTATACGCGAGACAAAATTTAGGGACGGGACGATATATCGTCCCCTCTAGGGAGGCAAGGGGTTAAAGTTCAGAATGAATGCTGAAGAAGAAGAAGAAGAAGAAGGTACTGACAGCCTTCCCACATTCTGTTCACTCTTATGCGCTTAATAATTAATGTCTGTTGAATGTAGTTTATAGTGGATATCTAAAATCACTGACAACTGGCTGTCTGGCCATCTGAATGATACCAATATTTTCTACTATTACTATTACTATATTTTTGATTTTCCGTTTCAGCATTTTGTGGCTGATCGGAAAGTTGACGAGGAGCTTGGCCGTACCACAAGGTTTTTGTACGATTCTGATCACTTGGTCAGTGAAATCAGTAAATTCGGAGAAGGTGAGAATTGTTCGTTTCGGAAATTGTGAGCGGGAAAAATTAAGTTACTCTGATTCCATTGGCCCACTTGAGGACTATTTTTTTACAATTCGGCGATGATTTCACAAAGTGGCCAATCAGCAAATTTGTCATTTTGAGAAAACTCAACTCAAAGATTCCATACAGTTTGAATGACTTGAAGTGGTGAATTCCATATTCTACATGACAATAATACTGCTGAGATTATCTCAGTTTGCAGTGTCATAAATGTTACATTAAAGGCTGACACTGTTCGTTAAAAATGTCGAATTTGTAATTGAATTTGAATACTTTCAATTGCATAAATACATACTGAATATAATTTTCTGCATTGCCGTTGTGTAGACTGATATACAAATACTATGAATACCAAGTTTAAACAAATTTGTATTCATAATAACTGCACTCTGGCATTGTGTAGTAGTGGATTTCTATTTAACTGGACCACAAGTAATTATGAACGGTGCACCCCTTTAACCCTTTCTGAATATTTTTTTCCTAAACCTCTGCTCTGGACTGGATATTTTTCAAGTTTTTTCGTCCAAAATCGAAAGTTTTTGAAAGCAAAGTATCGGCTTTGCAAGAATCGCTATGAAGTTGGCATGAATAGAAAAGGTATTCCCACGGATGTCGGGAATCCCCTCCGAGCAGTTAAAAAATGCGGATTGGCATTAGAAATGATTGAAAAACCGATGTAGTGAAAAGATCGTCGATCTCGCATTTCTGCGAGACTCATCCAGAACGGAGGTATTGCAGTGCTTGCAATTTTGCGAGACTTGTCCTGAAAGGGTTAAGTATCATATACTTTCTCTTCCAGTGTTACCCGTGAAGGCATCCTACTCTCCGCGACGTCCGTCCATATCGAGTATAGCTAGTAGTGATATTAGCCACAATGATCTTCCCAGCCCCAGTGCCTCCCTCACTGCGAAGTCATTAGGTAGGTATCTGAAGGAACCACTCTCTGTCCCGAATCCCAGTGTTGCATGGCACCTCAGACTTGGCCTGTGCAGAAACATCGACTGATATTAACCTCTTGAATCCCAAAACTTGAAAATCCCGGGATCCCAGGGTGGTCACTTGGTTGCGAAATTGGGTCTGACTTTCATGATGTATAGTGCCCGCATACAACCGCCAAAGTCCGGTACCGAGGCGCCATCTACCCAGGCATGCTCTAACTGACCCTACTGTACATCAAACACGCTAAAACAAGCAATGAACTAGCGTCCCAGCTCAAGGGAATAAAAATAGCACTGAGAACGACCTGTCGGTTGTTGGGAAAAACGTTATTTCAAAATGACTGACTGGTCGGTCACTGAGATTCAAGAGGTCAAAGGTCACCTGCAATACTTTTTAACTTGGGGAAAAAATAATGGGGCATAAGATAACAAACACAATGGTGAAAACCGCATAAATATCGAAATACCCATCTTCAACTTATGGCAGGTAGAAAATTCAAACATTCCAGGTGGTGCAGGAAGAACAAACTGATGATGTACATTGTGCTGTACTGAAATAAAGTTTTTTATAGTTTTGTGCCTATATTTTAAAATTGGCCATTAACATGTTCACTAGAAGCTCATACCTGTGACAAAGTAATGAAAGTATAAGCATGAAACTATCAAAACTTTATTCAGTACAGTACAATGTACATCATCAATTTGTTCTTCCTGCACCACCTGGAATGTTTTGTCATCGATGAAATCATAGGTAATAATGCCATAAAATATTGAAAGTTATTTTACCACACGTGACCCTAAATGACGTGATGTGATTGGCTCACATTCTAATGAGGTATGATAACTTGCAATATTTTGTACTACACATGTCCCAGTTCTAGCTAAACTGTTGGTCAGTGTGATGTGCATTGACTGAGCACTGATCCAAAGAATACATGTAGCTGTTGTATGGAACATGTGTATTGATGTCTCAAATGGTGGTTTACAGACTGAGTGAGATTCCAGTGAGTTATTGGACAGAGCAAATTGGCAGAAACTTTTTGCCCTAGTGGCAATAGCAGGCGTTTTTTTCCAACGGATGACAGGGCCACTCATTTTTGTCTGCTAAATGATTTTTATGAAAGAAAGATATATGTACCAGGTAGTCTGATTTGTGTTCTATTTAGGACTGTGCTTTGCCTTTGTGAGGAGTCAATTTGAGTCATTTTTGTTTACTTCTAGCTGCAAGTCAGAATAGCACAACACTATTGAGAGACAGTAAGACCATGGATGGACTGACCTCATCAGAAGTGGCCGAGTTACAGATGAGGCTGAAGGATTCACTGAAACTTCAGGTGGGTTTTTTCTTATTTATGTTCTCGCTGAGGGAGCAATTTCACAACAGTTTGTAGCGAAGCCCCATATAGGCCCAGAGACTATGGCCATTTTTATCGTAAGGGTTAACTGTCCAGTATATAAAGTAAGTATATAAGTATATAATTTCACCCCTGTGTGTAATCTTTAGCTGGCCCCGCACGCAGCAGTCTCTCGGGTAAAGAGGAATTCAGCTGATATCTTTATGACACGAACTGAGAAGAGCTGGTTGTATCGTAGAATGCCACCTTTTTAGCTCACCTCTTAGCAGAGGTGAGCTTATCCCATACCGTGTCGTCCGTCGTCCGTCGTCGTCGTCGTCGTCGTCGTCGTCGTCGTCGTCGTCCGTCGTCCGTTAGCAGGGCACGTTTCGTAACTGTTAGAGCTATTGAGTTGAAACTTGGTACACTTGTACCCTTATGTAATGACACCTGGGAGACCAAGTTTCGGTCAGATTCGATTCATGGTTTGGCCACCAGGGGGCCAAACGTTAAAAGTGAAAATATGCAATATCTCCCTTAATAGTAGTCGGGAAATTTTGAAAAAAATATGGTAGGTACTTCTAGCAAAGGTGCATCATATATCCTCCGGGTTTTTGATTTGACCTCCTTTTCAAGGTCACAGAGGTCAAATGGTGTAAATTAGCCGTTAGGATGTAACGATGGCACGTTTCTAAACTGCAATGACTATTGATACCAAATTTGGTACACATTTACCCCTTAGTCAGGTGATCTCAGGGACCAAAGTTTGGTCCAATATGATTCACCACTTGACCACCAGGGGGCAAAATCCAAAAACCTTAAAAATGTGATTATTCCTTAACTTCTTGCTCGATTGCCACCAATTTGATATCATGGGTACATCTAACCACCATACAGTATATGTCACACAGGTTTTTAATTTGACCTTCTTGTCAAGGTCACAGAGGTCAAATGGCGTAAATTCGCCGTCAGGCCGTAACTATGGCATGTTTCTTAACTGCAATGACTATTGATCACAAATTAAGTACACATGTACCCCTTGGTCAGGTGATCTCAGGTACCGAAGTTTGGTGCGATCTGATTTGCCGTTTGGCCTCCAGGGAGGGGGCCAAATCCTAAATTCTTCAAAATGCCATTATTCCTAGTAATGTCTTGCCTGATTGGCACCAATTTTATATCATAGGTACATCTAATTCTAACATCCATTCAATGTGTCACCCGGGTCTTCTTTGATTTGACCTACTTTTCAAGGTCACAGAGGTCGAATGTACTGTAAATTGGCCATTTTGGGGAAATTGTAATTGCTTGACCTACATCAAACCTAACACTACATGACACAAGACCATGCTCTTTATCCATCTTTCCTCCACATGAGGTGAGCACAATGGCCCTGACCATTTCATTGTGGGCTTTTTTTATTTTGCAAATAAATGTGTTTTGCAAAAAAAGATATAGCCAAGATATATTTTTGATTCGAGAAAAGGAATTTCAGAATCGCCCAAAATAAAAATTGTGAGATTTTTAGTTTTTAGATTAGTTTTTGTGAAATGAATAAATACGATGGTGGTAATATGTGTCAGTTTGCATTATTACTTTCTTCGTAACCCATGCCGGTTCTTGCTCTGCCACAAATCTGGTTCTGTCCAAATTGATTTGATTCTGGACTATTGCCTAGTAGAACAGAAGAGTTGCCCACTGGACTCAGTAGCTCCTTCATTCATTAGATTGTCGACATTTTCATCAAATTATTGGCTATTTTCTTCAGGGTTTGCCAGTCAAGTCGCCACCCAATCGCAGAGCTCCACCTGCTGCTAGAGATCGCCCAACGTCTGGAAACCCGGGCACACAAGGCAGTCTGAGGAGGGGACCACCCACTGGAAGGCCCGAGAGGAGTCCAAGAAGAGCACCACCTTCTGGACGTCCTGATCAACGTGGAGATGGCCCGGCAGGTGACGACTCCAAGGCAAAGGATCTTGGTGAGTAATTTTGATATTAAGCAAGGATCAGCTTATAAGGCACATTGCGTGAGCGAAGGGAAAAAGCGGCATCTTATCCGGGGTTTAAACCAAAAACCTTGTATGTACGACTGGCCGCCTGACTCATGGTGCCCAATCACTGGTGGCCACCTGATCATGGCAACACCTGTTGCTTATTACTTGACCCACGAACTGACCATAAATGACAGAATTTGTTATCGACCAATCAACTTGAAAATGAAAATATCTTCTTCTTCTTCAGACGACCAACGTAAGAACCGCAACGCCAGGAGGCGCCAGCGGTACCGTGAACGCCAGCGTGAAGCCAGGGATAGTACCGGCAGCCAAGATAATCCACGGACTGATAAACCAAAACCGGATACCAAAGCTGGTGCGCAATCCAGTAGTCGTGCTCCGAAAAGTCCGGATAACCACACTCCTAAGAGAGTCGAGAGTCGCACTCCAAAGAGTCCGGATAGGCCTAACCGTGGTCCAAAGAGTTCAGATAGCCATGCTCCAAAGATAGCCAATCGTACTCCAAAGAGTCTGGAGAACCATGTGCAAAAGACGGATAACCGTACACCTATTGGGGGCGCAGATAGCTCTGCTCCTAAGAGTCCGGATACCCCCACTCCACAGAGTCCGGATAGCGTGCCTGTGAATCTGGATCAACTTAATAACACTGCTGATGTGAAGCCACAATCTAGTCCGAAACTTAGTGCCTCAAAAACTGAAACCGAGGCTCCATTAACAAAGCCTGAAAATTTAGCGCCAAATGCGCTGGAAATGTTGGCGTCTGCTCATAATAAAGAAGTGGTGCCGCCTAGTGATGCGAAAGAGAACCACAATAAGCTGGTTAATGGTTCTGTAGTCGAAACCAAACCTAAAGATGTGTCTGTTGTGTCGAACGGCGATGCGTCGACGCCCCCTCTAGTTAATGGAGATAGTCATACTGAGCATGCGCCTGATTCACCCAAGGATAGTAACATGAATAAACTTTCTTGTAAGTTGGATACTTTAGAAACTGGCCACAAGGAGGAGCCACTACCACAACGAAAACCTCGAGAACGAACCCGGAATGAGAAAATGATGAACGGCAGCGAAAGCGTGATGAATGGTGGCGCCGAAGTGGAAAATCATGTAGATAATTGAAGAGTTTCCCCTCTAGAAAATGGTTGAGCCCATTCAGCCATGCATTTCCTACACATGGACTTGTCCATTGTTGACTCTTGGGAGTGTGTCCGTTTGTCTACCAGATTCTGTTAAACCCCCAGGTTTAACAGAAGGGCCAGTGTAGAAAAAGTTGAGGTGAACTGGTCACCTTATCATTTGCTACTTGAGCGCCACAGTGAGAGGTTCTTTTAGTACATATGTCATGTATAATAGTAGCCTAGAAGCTACCTGGATGAGTCATCTCTTAAACGCAGACAAGAGTGGGTGATTATAAGATACATGTACGTATAAACTGCTGTGCATGCATCGAGGACTATGGGTGAATTTGGGTCAACAAGGCTGCTATTTGGTTTACAATTTTTCACCTGGAAAATAATTATAATTTCCTGGTGGGTGGATTAATTTTTTTCTTTGATTAATCCTTGTCCTTGAAGGGAAGTACTATTCTAAGATTTTTTTTGGAAATATTTGAGTTCACTGATTTCTTATCAATAACACCAAATAAATCCGTGGTTGATAAAACTAATAACTCTCCGCCTTTCATGAGATATCTAGTTTTGCGAAAGTTAAGGGCTTTGGATTCTTTGGCTGCATTAGATAATAGCGTTAGTGTTCTGTATAGTTTTTCCCAGTTTTTTTCTTTTTTCATGCATGTTAAATTTTTTCGTTTTGATTGACAAGTCTATCCTGGGGAAGTGAATCGGCAACAGCTGTTGGCTTGTTGAAAAATGGTTGAGTTATTTCGGAATAAATTGACGTTTCTGAGCTAAAACTGTAAACTGCTTGACAATTTTTTAAACTGCTTTTGACTGTTTGTCAGATTCTACAGTGCGTATCAAAAAGTTGTACCTTGCCAAATCGTGTGGACAAGATTATAGTCAGTTTATCTCCGTTATTCTGCATCATTTTACTCATCATTTTTCTGTTTCGCCCTGTATGTAGCCATTGTATTTATATTTAGTTTCGAATCATTTTGTCCTTATATTCATTATTTGGTGAATTGTATTGGGATTTATCTTTTAATATGAATAGGAACTAAGTCGAAAAATATCTATTAATATTCAATTTAGGTATTTGGACTTGGCTGCAATATAGAAAAATGTCTTCTTCAAATTTGCCATGGGTCATTGTGAAAAAATCCATATATTGTAACCATGCATGGGATTCTAAAGTTATTCTCGTGATTATTTTCTTTGGTTTTCGAACATTTTATTTTTGTTTTCTTTTGAAAGATGATTTTTGACGAGGTTCTTCGTATTTTTGAGCACAAAGGATCAATTTGTGGACGCTAAAATTGTTTTGCTGGGAGCAAAAAGTGTCCGACATATTATTCATCACAACTTCTCCACTTCAGATGTTAATGTGTACATACATGTGTATTATCAATGCAATTTTCACAAAAACTTTTTCCCAGTTCTGGAAAGGATGAATATTTGGGCTCGCATGCCTCGAGTTTTCAGGAGAGTATTTTCTTTCAAAATGCACAAATAATGATATTTTTCATTTCACCAGTGAAATGATTCAGAAAGAATCTGCGTAATCTTATAATGAAAATGCCTGCGTTATTTCTGCTGCTCCTCAAAGTGCTGTACTACGCTGTAAAAATAGTGCAGTCTGCACAACTGTATTAAAATGTAGATATGTAAAATTTAAAGTCCCCATTTGGTAATGGAATGATCCAGGTCCTGTATATTTTCTTTCAACTTGGATTGTTCTGTTGTCAAGGATTTTCTGTGTGGCGTGCATACAGTGTGTCTCGTGCGTACAAATGTTTGTGTTGGCGTAGTTTGTTTTCGAGCATAAAATACATGTACCCGGTATGTGATATTATTTTTCCAGTCATAACTGGATTATTTTGGGGAAGGACGTTGGAAGAGAGGTTTAGATTTTGATTCAAAACTGAGGTGGTGTTTTGATAACGGGTATCGCCTTGCCTTTTGCAAGAAATGCGATGAAACAGTGCCTTTATGTCTTGTATGCCTCAAAGCAATAATAATCTTAGTGACATCAACAAAAATCGGAACCTTTTTATTTTGCCATAGTGGAATAGGCGTGATGTGACCTGAACTTTCAGAGTTCAATGCTCTGAAATTTATAACGGCACAGTCCTTCAGTGCATCTGGTGTGTTGCATTTTCATGGACCAAATGTTGATTAGGCCTACAACTAATTTGAATCGCTACTACTCACGATATTAAAGGGTACAGTTATTTATATCACTGAGTTACTTAGGTTAACTGAGGCAATCTCTTCTGCATACATGTAGCACTTGCAGATAAAGTGTGACTTAAAACCATACATTTTCAATAACACCAGGCTATATATTCAACTGTTTCTTCAAAAGGGCCTAGTCGGCTGTGGATGGAGGGCACTGTTATATAACTTTCATGCCGAGTTTTGATTAAAAGCCCCCAGATTTTCATCTGTCATGGGGACAGCCTCATTTTAAGGAGCCAATAAAACTTTTGATTGCTTGATCAATATGGCCCCAAAACTCTGTTGTAGAAATGCTCTGAGGTTTGATTCTTTCATATCAAAGTAGGAGAAGTGGAATTTTCTGCCAGGCCAGCGTTAGTGTATTGTAAAGTGTTCCTGTGATGAGGGTGCTTCTGTTATTGATCTGTGCGTGAATGTTATGGAGAACAGAATGTTTTTGCACACGTTGTGAATCCTCAAACGACCCTCTTTTCATGATCACTTTTACAGTCTCGTACATGTCATGACACCCAGACAGCCTGACAGTGACTCGACTAATCCTATAACCTGGCCATTCTTTGCCAACCAGGTGTGAGATGTTTAGGGTTAATGAACTGTTTTATCCTCTTTGTCAACAAGGTCTAGGGTGAATGACCTCCTTGGAACTTAACAATTGTATTAACAAATTATATTATTTTCTGTTGTGGTTTAAATGTCTTGCATGTGTATAGTACCCAACGATACAGTCAAATTTTTCACCCAATTTTCTGAAAGTGCCTATTCAGGGCCTGGCGTTGCCTTCACGACCAGAATCGTCATTTTCAGACAACTGGACAAAGAATTTGATTGTTGACGGAGGGCATACGTCTTTTTGTTCATTGAAGTCTTGTTGGTTGGAGGTGGTATTAGGAGATCATTCATTGTTAATAAAAATTGTCAGAAAAGTCTGAATAATTTATCGGTAGCTATCAGGAACTTTATGAACACTAGAACACATACGTGGATAGTGCATTAAATTGCTGACAGCTGCTGCCATCTATGGAGATAAGTCTACACTTGCATTTCTACAGGGCCCGTGTGTAAACAGTGTACACGGTAAACCTGGCCTTTAAAGGGGTACGTCGTTCGTAATTACTTGTGGTCCAGTTATTAAATAGAAATCCACTAATACACAATGACGTAGTGCGGATCAGTCCACACAACGGCAATGTTCAAATTTATATTTTGTACGTATTTCCGCAATTGGACATTTTTAAATTCAATTACAAATTCAAAATTAACGAACGGCGTAGGCTTTAACCTTTGACATGTAGCTTTTGGCCCAAAAATATATTCTTAAAATTGCCGAAAAAAGCTTTACAAGCCAGCAAAAACTCCAAAGGATATGGCATGCAGATGGTATCAATGCAGAGGCCCATCTGCACATTAGACTGTGCAAGTGCTCTGTTGGCAAATAGGATTCATCAAGCGCTGGATGGGATACATGTAGATCAGATTTGGCTAATTATGTTCACCAGCCGCATGAAAAGGGCCAAAGAAACCAGGTTCCTGATGTACATGTATCGTGAATATTTATTCAGATTTTCATTTGACAATAAAATCATCTCATCATTTTCTGTGATCACATTGGTAATACATAAAAAAAACCTTGCCATCATTTCATTCATGATACTGTCAGGACTGACAGTGGTCTGGTGTCTAGGGCACAGTGCGTGAGAGTGATCAAGATCAGATCTAATTATAAGTGAAAGAGTTTTAATGTCTGTTCTGTGGTCTCTGTTCTGGGCCTAAAGGTGGCAGCACTCATTCATTTTCTTAAGATTCTCTCTCAGCAGGGCATTCCAACTTCTCATCAACTCGACCTGTTACTGAGAGTCTCGAATTTAGCAATGAGGAACCTGCACAACAAAACCTGCCAATAGGGGGCCCTGCAGGCAAGTGGACCATGGTTGTATTGAGAAAGCCATTTCCCGGGTCAATAATTATTGAATATTTCATCCCTTAATTACTCTACATCGGGAAATAGCACCAAAAATGTTGTTTTTTTGGTCCTTAATTCTATTTTGATGAGTTTTAGGCCTAGGGAGAAAATCAACAAAACTTAATTTTAATGAAAAATGCACTGGAAGTGTACCTTTTAGTACTGATGCTGCCATCTGGATTTTTAGTTCTGCAGGTTCCTCGAGCTGCTGGCACTTGGTTCAGTTTTTCACCCTAGCAGGCTGTTACTGGTGTAGTTGGAAAGCCCTGCCCTGAAGTCTGCATGCGTGTGCTCAACCCACAATCATGTCATTGATGCAAAACATGCGGAGATGGAAGTCGTACATGTAGGCTATTATTTCGACAAGTCACACGGACATGATCTTGCGGATACTACTTGTGTTCATGACAAACATCACATCAACAATAGATGGACTAGTCTTTATTTATTCAATCTTTGTCTATTTTTGGTTTCATGTATGAACACAAAACAATGTGTATGTGTACAAGTGCTCTGGATTTTGACATGTACAGTATCTCTACATGTATCACAGCAGTGAGACATGTATCGATAGATGTACCATTACATGTATTTGGTCATGTATGTGCTCAATTGATAACTGCTGACTATGTGCTATAGTAATCTCATCAGATAATGGCTCTGTACTGGTGATGTAATTGTGGTGTTTTGTCAAGTCACAAATCTCTTCACTATTTGCTCTAGGAAGTACATATACAGGCAGTAATCCTCTCCCTATGCCTGCAGATGTTTTGAGCAGCACTCTCACTCACTACTGTCTACCTGAGGAGAGAGCAGCACTGTCTACTGTCTACCTGAGGAGAGAGCAGCACTCACTACTGTCTACCTGATGATGTTTTGAGCAGCACTCTCACTCACTACTGTCTACCTGATGATGTTTTGAGCAGCACTCTCACTCACTACTGTCTACCTGATGATGTTTTGAGCAGCACTCTCACTCACTACTGTCTACCTGGTGATGTTTTGAGCAGCACTGTCACTCACTACTGTCTACCTGGTGATGTTTTGAGCAGCACTGTCACTCACTACTGTCTACCTGATGATGTTTTGAGCAGCACTCTCACTCACTACTGTCTACCTGATGAGAGACCGCAGTTAGCTGATATCAGTGCACATAGTAGCTGTTCCTACATAATGAAGAACCTGCACAACAAAACCTGCCAATAGGGGGCCCTGCAGGCAAGTGGACCATGGTTGTATTGAGAAGGCCATTTCCCGGGTCAATAATTATTGAATATTTCATCCCGTAATTACTCTACATCAGGAAAAAGCACCAAAAATGTTGTTTTATTGGTCCTTAATTCAATTTTGATGAGTTTTAGGGAGAAAATCAACAAAACTTAATTTTAATGGAAACTGCACTGAAAGTGTACTTTTAGTATTGGTGCTGCCATCTGGATATTTAGTTATGCAGGTTCCTCATTATTAAGCAGCAACTGTCTATGGTGAACCAGGTAAATGTAATACTGACCTTAAGCTTGTGATTCTAGTGGATGTATGGGGTGATAGGCTACAGGTATTTGGACTTGATGCTGCCTTTAATAAACTGCTTTTACAGTATTCAACTTCTGAATAATCAGTTTCAGGGCCTGTGAATTATATACAACGGACTGTCATTACCTGTTATGGCCCAGACTAAGCATATTAAATAGTCTCATGCTGTATTGGTAAATTTGGTTCAGGGTGTTTTAGAGTGACATTTTCACTGAAAACAACAAGTACAATGTCTTTGTCTCTCTGTCACTTTTTTGCCCTTTTGCTGCTGATTCTGACAAACTGCTTACACAGAACTTTACTTCAAGTTATCCACGTGTTCCTGTACATCTTGCATTATGTGAGCATCCTTATGTTATAGTGTCATTGGCCTGTGAAGTGCCTATAACATTTTGGCCTGCCATCCAAAAACTACTGAGCCATTTTCTTCAAAATCTCGTTTTTCTGAAATCCAATTTTTCGGACCCAAGAGCATTTTCACGTTACAGTCACCATGCTAATGAAATAACCTTTATTGTATGTGTTCGTCTAAATTGACATAGTGCATTGATTTTTTTTTCTCTCTGTACTGCTTATTTCTGGAGGAATTTTGATGATATCTTCAGGGCATTTTTTTTCCTTTACATGTATCTCTGCAAATGAGCCAAGTTTCATTAAAAATTATCCATTGGAAAAAATCAACCCCTGTCCACACACATCAAAATGATTGAAGGGTTCCAACGTGTCCAATTAAGAAAATGTTTTTAATTGGTTTGCAAACCTTGAAATCAGATTGAAGAAAAAGGAAACTTTGGACAAATTGGCCAAGTGGTTTTTTTAGAGCGGTGCAAAGGACTATGAAATTTACTTAGTCTCTCAGGCAAACTTAATTTTGAACAAACGAAAACATTTCCAAACATCCATATTTCTGTCAGCCTGTAAAATGGACCGTTCCATCATCTCATTGTTTGTAAGGATGTTGATAAAGTCCTTTATTGTGATTAAGGGTTGTCTAATAGCATTTTCTCTCTGAATCTTGTGCCAAAGTATCCCAGTTCAGATGCTCAAAATCAAATAGACCAATTAGAAGAATTCTCAGACATGTCAAACACCTGTTTGATGAAATGGAAATGTGTAAATCTAGTGAATTGAAAGGCCCAGGGTGTGGAATCCTCCTTGCTTTCAGACTGTCTCCAAAATAGAGTGAAGCCAATAAAGTGAAATATTAACGGGTCGGGGTTGCCAATGTTGGGGTCATGATTTCACTTCATTAGAAATTATTGTCTTTTATGTTCGATATATTTGGCTGTAGGTTGCTGTGTTTTTGGCTCACCGTAGGGGAGTCTATACAAAACCGCTGTGTCCGTCGTCATCGTCGTCTTTATCCTGTTTCAAAACAGTAGCACGTTTCTTAACAGCTCAGGTGACCTCTGACAATGAATTTCAGTGCGATCTGAATCATGAATCTTGGCCACCAGGGGGCCAGGAGTGGAAACCTAAAACTCTCTTATGAGTGACTCGTTTTCGATAAAATGTTTATGGTAGGTTCTCCTAGCAAGGATACATCACATATCATACAGGTTTTTGATTTGACCTTCTTTTCAAGGTCACAGAGGTCAAATGTTGTAAATTGGTCGTTTGAGTGTAACGATGGCATGTTTTTTAACCGCTAAAGCTATGAACTTGAAATTTGGTACTTGACTCCCTACGTCATGTAACCTCGGACATCGAATTTCGATTTGATCTGATTCTCGACTTGGCCACCAGGAGGCCAAAACTAAAAAACCTGAAAGTGCAATATCTCGCTTATTAGTGACTTGTTTTCAATGATATTTGTATGGTAGGTACACCAAGCAACGATACATCACATGTCATACCGACTTTGGTTTGACCTATATACTATACATGTAGAATGTTTCTTAACCAGGATGAATTCCTAACCACCAAATATCTAGACGGTGAGCACAATGGCCCCTGGCCGTTTCGAAGCTGTTTGTCAATCCATACTTGAATGAAGCCAAAAGTTTGACAGAATTTTACTTCGGAGAAGCAGATTGAATAGACTTTTTTGCTTCATTGGCTTCATGGTATTTTTGAGGCAGGCACTTACATTATGCTTACTTTAAGTGGTAATGTAAGTAATGTACAGTTGGAGGTTCTTGGCTCCGTGAATTAGTTCTGTGTCAAATTAAATAGTCGGGTGGCATTGGCAGTTTTTACTGGACTGAGGTTAGTAACGAACCCAGCTTTCTGTCATAAAAATGTTTTGATGTACAGTCCTGAGGAAAAAGAAATATAGTGTATTTTCAGATATTTCCAAGACAATTTAATCAATCTTTTGACATTGGCAAACTAATGCCTAAATTATCCCATAATTAAGTAATGGTATTTAAAAAAAACTAAAGTAATTGTCTTATCCCAACTTGTTGCAGAGATATTTTAAAAGTTTTTGGTGGGTATTCTCTTTTCCTTAGGACTGTACATGTATGAATGATCAACACCTATCTTTCTTTCATGCATCCTGACAATATCCGGGCATTTCCCTCGATACATACTTACTCCCTCAATGTTTTGTAGGCCCTGCTTGCAAGAGGATGTCTTTCATGCTGCTGCCCGCCTTTTCTCTGCACATCATTTGAACGGATCCTGTGATTTGACCAGCATAAAACATCATGTCATATACATTATAATAAAATAATCACATATTATTTGAAAAAATATGTCGTCTTATTCTTATTTGAAACAGCTAAGGAGCAATTTGAGTCATGACGCCATGACTTTTGATTGCAATTTAAGCTTTCAAATCACGATCTTCATGTTAAGTACATGTAGAAGAAATCTCTCATTTGCGAGTGTCTTAATTCTTCAAGGATTGACCTTACCCCTGCCTCCTGGTTGAGACTCTGTCCTCATAAGACCAATTGGGATGAACAGAAACCTTCATCAAAGACCACAAAGTCTCTGCAACATGGTATGAGGATGAATTGATGGGGTGCATGCAAGAAACACGGTCACTGTTGATAAAGACACTTTGGTTTTCACTTACTGGGCCGCACTGCATCAGTTGGAGCCAATGATGCTCAAAGCATTGTTCTTACCAGGTTCATGCTCTAAGGTCTTATCATAAACCGCAAGATGCGGAATGCGAAATTGCGAGATGCCAACCACGGTGAGAGTACCATGCACTACAGGCAAACATTCATGAGTCCGAGGCTGAAGTAAGGAGCTATCCTTGTTTTGAATGGCCCATTGAAATAGACTCCGCAGTGCGATTTGTGTAACCTTTGTATTGTCTTCGGCCCTACTATCATTGAATGGAGAAGTGGACAGCAGCATCAGAAATGGTGATTGTCATGGTCCAGAGAAGTAGAAAATCTTGTGGCAGAAAATAATGATTACTCATCTCGCGGTTTATAATAAGCCTACTCGAGGTGACCCTACTCTTTTAGGGTTTGTCATGTGGGTAATTTTCATATCTCAAGACTGGAACAAGGTCGAACAATGCTTCTGATTTCAGTCGTGAGATGACAGTCGATCGATCAACTCCCATTTTGCTGAATGTAGAAAATCACATGTTCTACGGGCTTTAGATTTGACCTTCTTTTCAAGGTCACAGAGGTCAATTGGCGTGAATTGGGCGTTTGAGTGTAACTGTGGCACGTTTCTTAAAGGGACAACTTGGGCCTGGTAGTTACCTGGCCAGGAAGATAAAGACCCTGCTTGACACCATGCGCCGCCACTAGTAGTAGGCCCTATCCCACAAATGCTGTGTTCTAATAATGATTTTGGACTGTGTTTCGAGGCAGTTTTGGACATGGCATGTGACTTTCAGGCAGGCCTATGGTTACACCCCATTCTATTTCAATAACTTTTCAATTATCCTGTTTGGAGAAGTCACGGTCCTGCTGGAAGCCACTTTTGTATGAAAAACCAACATAACTCATACCCAAGTTGCCCCTTCAACCACTAAAGCTATGAATTTGAAATTTGGTACACATGATCCCCTATGACAGATAACTTCTGACGCTGAAATTCGGTTTGATCTGGTTCTCAGCTTGGCCACCAGGGGTCCAAAACTGATAAAGTAGAAAGTGCAATATCCAGCATGAATACTGTAACGTATACTGGGCATGAACCGCCACCAGTCATCACTGCTTGGAGGGGGGAATTATCCACGGCCTCTCAGAGATCTGTTGATTGGCCGACTGTCCGCAGAGATCCTTCCCCTAGCATGATTACTCCAGCAACACAAAGAGGACAAGACTAGTTAAAGACTAACCCATTACTTTATTGGTATTAAACAAGTGCTCAAGAGGTCTTCTAAATGAGTGTTGGTCTGGCCCTGTTGCTCCCTTTCTTCCTCTCTCTCTCTCAGACGGATGCCCTGCGGTCTGGTTTGAGGCCTTAGAAGGGCCAGCCAATGATCATCCCGACAATATCCGGCCATTTCGCTCGATACATACATGTACTTACTCCCACAATTAAACAGGCGTAACTCCCACAATTAAACATGCGTAACTCCCACAATTAAACATGCGTAAGGAGATGTTGTGTTGTAGTCCCTGGTTGGAAGAGGATGGCCAATGATAGCTGGGTCATATGATCTACAGTTCTGGGGGACTTGTGGTAGGATGCCCGGTCTCCACAAACAACTCACCAGGTTAACAATAGTTACCCTGGCGAGCTATAAGGGAACCAGTACATCCCCACAACCAGATGAAAAACATTGTCCCAATGTTAAAAGAGAAAAATTCAACCTGCCAGTAAGTAGGCCTAATCAATGGGCTGGGCCATAGGTAATACCGATGTATGCTAAGTTTGTATAATGTACCTTTTTAAAGAGGTATATACCGAAACGTCATAGATTTTCTGAACTAAATGTTTCCAGACCTGCAGGACCTCCATCTGTTTATTGTTACATATATTTCCTCAGGAATGTTGTAAATGTCCAGGAGAGAGGACAATTAAAAACAGGGTTAAATTTCTGTATCAGGATAGCATGACATGCATGATCGATTCTCTCCATTAGGCCACGAACTTTCCAGCAAAAACTGCTGCGAAACTTGCTCACCTCATATCTCACCCATAATTTCCTCAAAATAAGTCAGGGCTGACATGCTCACGGTATGAGTCATGTCTATCTTGCCTGACTCTAGCTCAGTAGTCCTGATCATGGAAGGAACCGCCATAAATCTTCTGTCACCCTCCTACCTGATATTTGTACTTTAAAAACCGGTTCTCCCGAGAGCATGCAGATAGATACCCAGGGAACTCTCAGCCGACAAGATCACCACGAGGATTACCAATATTTTCCAATTTTAAATTTACTGATCTTGTCACTTCAAGGTATACATATCATGTGGTAAGTTACAATAATGCAATGCTGCAGTACCATGACAAATGTGTGGTATTTTCGGATAACATATATGAAATGCGGGCAAATTAGCAACAATTTATTGGAATGAACATATTGGTCGAGAGCACACGTCTTCAAGGACAGTCATGGATGTACGCAACCCTAGGAGACAAGTTGAAATTCGCATTAAAAAAGGAAGTCATACCATTTTTGGGATACAATATATGGGAAAAGTTGTTACAAGGAGACTTTCCCTTTAAAACAGAATGTCCCAAACCCCCATGGGTGTCATTGGACGGATCCAAAATGTGAGTAGCGCCTTGCGTCTATTCTTGCCATGCAATGAACATCAGATGCAGACAAGGAATGGTTGGGTTCAGGAACAATTCAGCTAAATTCTTCCATCTTATTCTACATTCATTTATTACATTTTCATGCCAACGTTAGGTGATCTGTTTTGTCATGTGAACTGATATTGCTGGCCCCAAAAGATCTGGTTCATAAAGACAATGCAGCCTTTCTCCATGTTCATGATATGTGGTAATGTACAGGAACTTTCGTTCAGGGTTTGGTCAACAGGATGTACTCAGTTTAAGTTTCTAAAGTGGCTGAGACAAAATTTATCACTTGTTGACACTGGACGTTCTTTCCTTGTACATGAACATAGCATTAACCCTTTTACTCCCATAAAATAAAATATTTTGGAAATTGGCAACCACCATTTATTACCCAATGATGTCTTCTTTCTTATGACACCAAGAAATCCAATTTACTGTGACAGATGACTGAACACGAGACAGTTCAATCAACCATGGCAGAACTGGTCTTGCACCAGATAGACGTTTTGGTAATAAACCTTGTCTGCCAAGTGCAGGGCTTTTGTTGGGCCTCCAAATTATGCAAACCTTTGCATGTATTTCCATTGCACACTCCTTAGGAGGACCTTAAAATTTGGAAAGGTTGCTCATTTTCTCAGGCCAGCAAAATGCAACTTACAACTAATCAGCGTTTGTTTGAGGTAAAAGAGTGGTTGAGGACTGGAAGCCTCTAGCCAGTAGTAGATGCACTTGGTGCGATCAACCGTGAGATTAAAAGGCCACCAAAGTCCCCTGACCTCATCCCCGTGATTTTTTTTGTGAGGACATCTTGAGAACCAAGTGAACAAGTCGTCTTCACAAGATATCAATGACATACGTGCCAGAATCGTCGCTGCAGTTGAGACCTTAAGAGGACAGAGAGACGTAATCAGAAATGCATTGAGAGCAATGAGAACCAGAGCCATGTCGAAGGACACTGGTGTTAGATTGAGACAGGAATGAGCACCCAGATGTTAAATCATTGAATAACATTTTTGCTAAGGACACACTGGTCTCTCTTTATTGTCGGAGTTCCGTTGCGGTAAATCTGGTGTAAGACCAGTTCTGACATGGTTGATTGAACTGCTTCGTGCTCCGTCATCTGTCACAGTCAATTGGATTTCATGGGATCATAAGAAAGAGGACATCATTAGGTAATAAATGGTGGTTGCCAATTTCCAAAATATTTAACCAAGTCCAGGAAATTTACAAATTAATCTCGGTTTCCTTTTTTTGAAACACCCTGTATATAGTACATTGTACCCTACATTGTATATAACCGCGATCTCAAAAATTGAAATCAGTCGCTCATACTAATAATTTGACTTACAGCATCTACTATGAGTAACATGAGCACCGACCTGTCCGCTGAGACAAAATCGCATTCTCACCAAAGGTATATATAAAACTGTAGCCGGAGGTTAGCTACTTACTTCTGCTAATTTGTGTGATTTTCTTTGTGTTTTTGTTTAAAGACAACTTAATGCTTCTATCAAACGCTCCACTCGGCTAAAACCAAAATTAATGTCCACATCACTGATTGAATGATAAAGGCAGAGTGGCAAGGTGCAATAAATTCGGTTACCACTGCAGTAATAGGATAATGCGATATACGAACATCTACGATTCTGTGTAAGAAAAGGGCCAAAATAAAGTTGCCAATACAAAAACCGAGTAATCTAGCACCCATTATCCTATTACTACAACCTGTACAGTCTGTAAGAAGTAACACAACTGGAATGCCATAACTGGAATGGGTAAAATTTAATAAATATTTTTAAACTAAATAATGACTGATAATATGAGTGGTAGAAACCAAAAGGTACACTGTCCTACTTGTGATAAATACGTTTCATACAGCAATATGGCAGCCCACAGGAAGACTAAGGGGCATTTAGATAAACAGATGAGTAAGTTGGGGGTACAAGTACAACCTCCTTTTCCACCACTAATCCCTAAAGGTGTAGATAAGAAGCTTCCCCTTGAGACCAAGGAGCTTGATGGCATAAAGAAAGTGGAGGGAGTTGAAGTAGTAAAGGAGTTTGGCAAACCTGTGGTTACTATTAGAGTTGATATTGACAGAGAAGCTAAACAGGTGTATGAATACATAGAGAAGTTAGAGGAGGTCCTTTTTAAACTCAGTGATTACCACCACAAAATAAGCATATCAGTGTTCGCCCAATTCAATCGACCTTCGGTCACAGATCAGACCTTGAATCGGCCTTCGGCCGCAGAGCAGAGCTTGAATCGGTAAGGTGACAATGTCACACACTCAATTTAGTCTCCAATGGAAAGCATTATTTCAAGTAATCAGGCAATCTATGCAGTATCCAACCAGCTTAACTACATCAGTACACAGATTGAGGAGAGGTACTTTCAAGGGTCTGGCTTGTCTCTTAACATAATAGAGTTCTCTGACATGACAATATGTTCTTACAGGAGGTGTAAAGGTGGTCATTACATTAGATTACCATTTAACACTAAAGCTGTCATCAATGTAATGTCACAGGAACAGGGAAATGATCAGAAGTGTTTGCTCTGGAATCTACTGGCTGCTAAATACCACAAAGTCACATCATGTGAGGGGCAAACAAGTTTTAATGCAACAGAAATTAACCCCTACAAGATGTATGAAAATGAAATTAAGATCGAGCCCAGCTCTCAGTACGGAGTACGAATCGACTCATTTCCTGTATGTGTTCAAAAGGATGTTTGAGAGTGACAATAATCTTAAGATCAATGTGTTCAAGTTACAGAATAGAGCCGCTAAAAACATATGTGAGGCAAAACTAGAACCCCTCTACCTGTCCGGGAATGGTAGGAACTATGATGATGATGATGTCATTGATATCCTTTATTTCAAGGGTCTTTTCATCTCTGCAGGAGGTGTATGAATTACTTTTATCGTAAGTCTACATTTGAGAATTATAAGAAGAAATGTAATGAACATGAATATTGTAAGATTAGTTTACCAGCACCAAATAGTAAATGGTCGAAAAACATTAAATAAAGAATAGAGTTTCTTTTGTTATCTCTGCAGATTTTGAGTCAATAAACATACCTGTAGTATCAGTAGAGAGTACCATTCTAAAATACCTCGGGTGGAGCTAAAATACCTCGGGTGGAGCTAAAATTTCGTCCAAACCCTCGCCTGTCGGCTCGGGTTTGGACTGTATTTTAGCTCCACCCTCGAGTGTCTTGGTAACTCAACCAAGGTCCTCCGCCTCGGGTTCAATTCCTTAAGTAAGAAACTTTTTAAACGGAACGCATCAGCAGTTGGAGTTTATGTTAACTCTGATTAGCAATATCTTTACAATAATCAGTATTTAAGTCATAGAGGTCCTGATCTTGTAGATATGTTCTGTAACTGGTAAATAAGAATGGAAGAAATATTCTCTAATCTATTGAACTGTAACTATCCTTTAATAATGTATGATGAAGACTGGGATAGATATCACTCAGAAACACACTGTTACTACTTCAATGAGTTGCTAGGGTATTTTATTGAATATTGATTTGTATGGTATTTGTATTGGTTTAACAAATGTGTATGTAATAGTATCTTCAATATCAGCTTCCTTAAAATCGGTCTAATGGCCAGAACATCTGACCGTTCCCCATTACAAAGTACTTTATTAGTGTGAATTATGTCACAGTGTAAACCAAAATAGTTTATTGGTCTGAAATTCATTGGAAAATCACTTACGATCAAACCATCTTCAGAAGAATAATGTCCTTCAGAACGTTTAAAACCAAACAGTTCATTGCTTTTATCCATAAACATAATTTGATATCAATTCTCATTTCTTCTCTTCAGTAAGTGTGGGATAGTCTTACCAGTGGGTTCTTCTTAATCAAATCTAACAGCATTTCTACTTATGACGTTTTCTTTCAATTGATATGAAAATGCTTTTGAAAATCTTTCTAGGTCATAACGACCATCAGGTATCGTAATAAGTGTCATGTATTTATCCCTTAACTTGATTTTGTTATTCTTCCTAGCTTCACTTCTGTTGTGAAACGAACAAGGTATTCCAGCAAACCTCTTGAGGCCTTCTTTTACTCTGTCTGATATTGTTGGTTCTAGTTTAGGTTCTAGTTCTGGTTTAGGTTCTAGTTTAGGTTTATCTTCAGGTTTATCTTCAGGTTTAGCTTCTGTTGTTTTACTATCAGGGCTTGGGTTAACTACTTTACTCAGAGAATTACTGATAGCTAGACCTAGAGTTGTGAAGATCATAACTATACAGCTGTTACTATGGCATCATTGGTTACTCCAAACGTCTTCTATCTATTAAAGGAATCCTTGAATCTGGTTAAATTAATACATCTTTTATTAAACGTTTCATTCTTTCCATTTGTCCCTCTCTTTCATTTTCTATCCTAATTACTTTTCCTTTTCTTCTTTTAATTTCTCTTCTATACTGCTTTCATTCTATTTCTTAACACTTCTTTTCCTTCTTCTTTTTCTGCATCATATCCTTCTAGTCATTACCAGCTATTGCGGGCCAAGCACACTCTGTTTTGAATAGAGGGAGACTCCATCATTCCTATTGTTTGAGATTGGAAAGGTGTGAATTAATCTGGCAATTAGCCTCCTGTGCATTGGTGCATACAAACACTAAAATGTTTGGTTTTTGCTGATTTAGGGTCAAATAAATCAGCCAAAAGTTTTGAAAGCTTCACAAATGATTGTTGCAAGGAAGTACTTTATGATAATTTGCGAAATTTTGATTAATTCTAGGTGGAAAGTAATATTTTTCGCATATTTGATGGGAAAAAAATTGAAAATCCTCCAATTTTCAACCCCCCTATGGACACTATGAATTTTTCTCCAATAAAGCTGAAATCTTGGGAATATAATCCTAAGAGTTATATCAACCACGTCTGAAGTCGGGAGTTTGTATCAAATGTATAGTTTCGGAGCTAGCGCAGCTAGAAAAGCCCCCAAAACCCACTTTCTCAGGAATTTACACTACGGGCTACGAGTGAAGCATTACAGATTTACCAAAATTTTCAACCTATAGATGGACACATCGAATTTCCATCCAAATCACTCCAAATTTTGCCAGTAAATACCTAGACATATATAGAATTGTGTCAGAAGTCGGGAGTTGGGATTATTTTAACACCCCGCCCAAAAAGCCAACTTTATTGATATTTCCTATGCATTTTCCATTAGGCTTGCCAGGACCAATTAAGCAGGTGCACTAATTGGCTTAATTGGCTAGGCCCGCAATAGCTGGTAATGTTCTTTTTCTAGTTCTTTTATTTGTCTTTGTTGTTAATTTTTCTGTGTTTTTAGTTCCATTATCTGCGAGTCTTTTCTGCTTTTATTCCAGCAATATTTTGACCTTGATTTTTTATCCCGTTAATTTCTCTAATATCTTGATCACTAAAACCGAATGCCCTAAGTTCTTCTTCCTTTGCATCTAACAACTTTTCTATGGGTTTATCTGTTTGAGTAATTTGATTAACTTGTTCTAATCGAGCTCTAACCTCAGATTCTTGTACTAACTGAGGTTGTCTTACAGATGCTGGTCCTTCAGTAGGCAATGTTGTTTCACATGGAACATATGGTATTGAACTTGATTCAATCATTCCTTTAATAAACTTAAAAAAATTACTACCCATATGTTTTTTTAATGTACTTTCAGAATAGAACTTTCCATCACTATAGGTTAAAGGAATTGCAAATTGATGACCTTTACTGGAAGGTGTTGTTATTCGTTTCATTTGTTTTTGTCTTGTTCGGGAGTAAAGTTAGAGAGTTCATTAGCGTCAGGTAAATAAGAAATTTTGTTTCCTTCAACATGAATACGTGGTGCTAGTTTACTCAGTTTTTTAGTATCATATTTCCATTTTGTTCCTTTCAATTTTTCGAGTTTATCCTCAACAGATATGTATTGTAATTCTAATTTCGCCAGTTCAGGTATTTGCCTATTAATTGAAATATTAGTCGGCAATCTGAATCTGAATCAAACTGAATTCCTAGAAATTCCAAGTACGTCGTCTCTTACCTTCGACAAGAATTCGAAATATAAAAGACGTTCATATATCTTTCGAAAAAACATGCGGTGCGCTGCGCCTCTTTTTGCAATGGGAGTGTGGCAAAGATTGAAGATGACTGCCTACAGTGGTTGATCTCAGTTGGACTAGGTGGAAAATCCGTAAACTAATTGAGGCAACGTGCACAGTGAGGCTCTATCATAAAATCGACAATATATATTTGGTATTCTTTTGCCAAAGTAATGATGCACTCGGGCCTACCTGTGCAATCAATGCCATAATGATAGATGCCAGCACATCTACCCGCGAAGCTGTTAACAACAAAGATAACAGGCAGCGACAAAATAATGTCTAAATTGAACAAATGTTCAGAGGATGGTGGATTGCTACCCACTTGAGCAGACAACACACTATCCTCTAGAATTAGAGCACCTTTTCATCTTCTTCATTTTCATTGTATTTTCAGCAGAATGACTACCAGCGACCCACTACGAATTCCACCTTTGGAACAGGCAGAAATTGTGAAATTGTGTCATCATTCAAAGTACAATGTACTTTCAAGCCAAAGTCGACAGGGGCGTGGGCTGTAAGTATACGTTTCGATCTTTTAGTTGGCGCCGTTGGCTAACTGCCATCCCAAGAATAGCATTCATCACACTGATACAATGGGCACTGGAAAACCCTAATGTTGATTTTTCCCGGGCTTTTTTCCAACCCTATTGGGAAGCAGCCAATTATTTGGCAAGTGACACCATGCAAGCCATGTTGTTAACGGGATTTTCACAAGGAAACATCGGCACAGCCGCTCAATTCGAACTCTTGGAAAGTTCCCTTGACAAAACAAAATTACGAAAGTATTAGTCTGTTCATCACAAATAAAATGTGCAGACTGACCGTCTGTTTTCTGTCGGTAAGATTGACCAATCTCCTCGGTTTTGACAACCAGTTTCAACAGACC
Source organism: Lineus longissimus (assembly GCF_910592395.1). Taxonomy (NCBI): domain Eukaryota; kingdom Metazoa; phylum Nemertea; class Pilidiophora; order Heteronemertea; family Lineidae; genus Lineus; species Lineus longissimus. The sequence continues at coordinate 6,332,681 of NC_088322.1, forward strand.
ATTCTGGAATATTTGGAAGATGTCTCCTTAGTCCGGCCAACAGTAGCCTCAGATCTCATAAGGCCTCCTGAGCCAACAGCATTGTGCACGTCAACAAAACTAAATAGGAAATTCAGGCAGTCATTACGGATACTGAAATATGTTCCAGACAAATACCTTGACGGTAAACGGTGTCCTAGTTGTGGGGATGCTTTTCCTCCGAACATAACGATCTTAAATGTTGTTTTACCCCAATTCATTACCTCTGTCTAGAAGCCTCCGTTAAAATGGGTATGGCACCTGCCTGGTATGCGGAACGTTGCTCCTGGATGAACAGACGGACCCAAAAACACATATAATTGAAACCGCTGGGGAAAGTATGGAGGTGTCAACTCCGGCTAAGATCTAAACGTTTGCCTCCCCCGTTATACCTCGACTCGGGCTTGAAGGTCATTAGCAGCAACAAGGTACGGTTCTCTAAAATTATTTACCATGTCTCCCTATTCTTTTACTTGTAGACATGAAGCGATGGCAGGATAGGAAAGATAGGGTATACATTCTGGCACACAGCAGTCTGAACCTCCGCCAAAACTCATGCCAAAAATGCCAGACATGGATGGAGGCTATTGTGTCCATAAATAATTGGAAGCGGGTGGATACCTGGGCACCTCTCGCCATCACTCACCTTATCCTTTATTTCCTGGACCACCCGCATGTCAACCGTACCCTATATTCCCTTATAGGTGACCTTTGGTTGCCGGCCCTCACCCTGCAAGGTAGTTTACTACAGTGCCAACTGTTGGCGCTCCATCTACAAGGGGAACTTCAGGCGTTTACGGAACCTTACACCTTTTGGCGTACCCTTTTAAAGCCCCGCCACAAAAACTTTGTCGAAAACAAGCTTATCCTCAAGAACGCTGCGCGCTTCCTGATTAAGTTGCAACAGATCTTTCCTCCCGGGGCGGCTGTTGTACACTATGTGCAAGCATTCATACTGAAGCGAGGGTGTGTCACAGAATCAACCATCAATAATTTTATGGCTACTGTGTGGCATAGATCACCTCCAACCACCACACGGCGCGACAACTAGCCCTTTGGAATGGACGTCGAACTTTGGAGCACTGGTATAAAGCATAAAAAATGTGGAATTTGCTATTCTCAATTCCGGTGGGGAATTGCAGTGACTGGCCCGAACTTTGATGTGATGTTTGCTCCTTGTTGCAACACCCCCTACCACCTGCACTGCGTCGGTCGATACACTGATGATTACCATTATCTGTTTCGGAAGTTGATGAAGAGAAATATATGTAAAGATCAGGAAAACAAAAACCATGATTTGAAATTTATTTTTTGACTTTGATAAGAATGATCGTAGCTCCTACTTATGTAAATATCATTATATCAGAAGAGCCTTAAAACTTAAGACGAAAAAAGAAAAAAAACTTCAAAGAAGCTTTCTTTTACCGTCTTAACTCTCTCAACAGCGGCCATTACTCCAGAAAAACGTTTTCGTATCGAGTGTGTAATAAACACAGTACATGCGCTTAAACCATAACATGAATTGCTATTAAAACACTATCATGTTGACAAGTACCCTGAGCGATTGATGAAAAACATATTTTAAAGCCAAATGAATAGACGAAAATTGGTTAAAATCTCAAGTGAAGGTAATGGAAAATGCATTAGATAAGCCAATTTCACTGCCTTACATTGGGTTGTCATAGCCAAGGCAAGTCTTCAGATGACCAGGGCCTACTTCCCCCACTTTACTGCTGGCTTTATCTGAAGAGGGTCATTATTCATCAGTAACTTACAGTCAGAGGAGTGAAAGGAAGGTATCATGTGTGGAGAAGGAGAAGGCTTTCAGACGAGGACATTTCCGGCTGCGTCATTAGAAGCCGCTTTTTCATCAGTGCACCCATTGGGAAGAGGGTCATTAAAATCGCAAGGTGGTGAGATCACCAAAGACGACAACACACGGATTTGACCATAACAATCAACATAACTCACAAGCTCGCACCAAGGTGGAAGCTCTATGAAATGTACAACACTACGCGTGATCGAATTCTACCACCTGCCTGTACCCGAGTTCCTTTGTTGATGTGCCCTGATGTCCAGGGCATCCATAGTAATGATTCCATACCAAGTGCTGTACATTTCATAGAGATGCCACCTGAGGGCGAGCTTGAGGGTAATGTTGATTCTACCAAAGGGATATTGTGTGTCAGCGGAGTCAATGGAAGAGAACCCGTTTGGAGAAGGAGGCAACTTTCTGTTCCGAGCCTTCCAGCTGTGTAGGAACTTCATGCACAGGTAATGCAATAGCCATCACCATCATTATGGCAGGTTTATTGCGATATGACAATATGCTCTCTGTTCTCCTAATTACCAATTTAAAGTAACATTGCCGTACTTTGCTTGCCTCGTATGGTACTGTGTCCGCGTTATCCTTCTTTGCCGAACCGATCACCATGAAAGACTAGGACTCGATGGTGAACGATCCCAGATGGTGTGAGTTGCGTTCGTCGCTGTCCTCCTAGCATCATGGACCACCGGCTGTCGTCTCTTACCACCATGGACACCTCGGCAGTCGTCTTGTAGCATGGATCAAGGAGAGCTATGTGGCCAAAGCTAAAATGATAAAAATCGAAAAAGGTTTCAAAATATGAGAAGACCAATCTTTATTCTCAACATTATCGTTATCAGTGACCAAGGCCCCTGCCAAAACTAACTCCTCCTGCAACAGAACCGAGATTTTATTCATATGACGGGAGGGTCAGGGTGGATGCGATGGCTAAATTTTTTCCATCCTTCTTAACCATTCCAAACTTGCAACACACCAAGTCGGCAGCATAGACCCCTAAACACAAAGTTTGTTTTGGCTTTCTACGTCACCTGGTCTTTTGATCGGCCCATTGTTCAGGCCTATTTGCAGAACAACTTGTGCGTTTGCTGACAAAAAAACCCCCTTAGAATGGCATGTGTGAAGTTGTCTATATTCGGTCTGAAGACAAAGTCACAACCAGAAAGACAAGTCGGTGGCATTTTTGGTTCGGGGACCAGCTCCTTTCATTTCACGGCAAGGGTTACAGAGGATGCAACAGCCAACTGTTGTCCCATTCAAGTCGGGAGCAACTTCTGTCTGAGGACAAAGTCACAATCAGAAAGACAAGTCGGCAGCACAATCGGTTTGAGGGCAAAGTCATTCTTATCATTCATGTCAGAGTAGGGAAGGTCATGATTGATGCAACAGCCAACAGTTTCGACCATACCCTTGTTTACCCATGAAGACTCGTCTTCAGGTAGGATGTAATAACATGTACATTGCATGGCATGGTTGAATTTCACTTCCTACATGGACACAAGGCCTATAAATGTATCCAGGCCTTGCGAGATAAATTAAGTTAAGTTAGATTGAATGTTTACCTTGAGACAAGAATTTGTTTATCAACAAGGGTATGGCCGAAATTGGAAGATTGCCAGAAACCAAGTTGGCCCCATCTTCAGTCTGAAAACAAATTCACAACCAGAAGAATGATCAGCCTCACGGCCTCGTACGAGGGTTCGACTTCCCCCAAGGTAGATACAGAGCTAAAACATGCCAGTGCGAAGTGCGTCAATTACCTTGTGGCCCCACAAAGCAGTGAGACTGACATTTTGTTTCCGTGCCACCTTTTGCACAACATCTCCAAAGTTCTAGAGGAGTGCAGCATGTTGCAAATACGTTCGGTACACAAACTATCATTGAGTTCGACCATTGAGGGGAAGGAAAATATTGACGAAGTTCTGGACAACAGGTGTAGTCCATGAAAACAAAATGGCCTCCATCTTCATGGCGGGAAGTACAATAGTTTGGAGGACATTTTGCCATAAATTGGTCAGGGGAAATCAAGATTGATACTCAAGTAACAATGCAAACGGCTTTCCTCTGAAAAACAACTAGCCCCTGCAATTCCCAAGGTTTCCCTCTGAAATTTATGACGTCACCCTGGCCAATCTTGTGGGAGTATATAAGGGCTGTTCATCTGCCCTTGATGAGAGATAAGCTTTGGAACATCCACGTCTTAGCTTAGTGAAGCCTTGGATTGTACGATTGAAAGACACTGCCAATAGGCCTAAAACTAAGTCACAAGTGAAATTATATATAGAGTTGTTGCCTCATGTACGGTTCGGCCAATACATCTGATAGTGGGAATAGCCGGAGTGCTCTACCATAATCCCTATATCATGGATATCGAGCTAGTTGTCACATCTTTCTCGGACCCCCATTGAAATCTGCTTAGACCTCGCATCTTTTCAGAAATTGGCTGAAGTCAGAGGATAAGGTTCCACAGATCTTCTCAGGCTTGGCTGCAGAGCCGGATATGTTTGTTGTCCTACCAAATTTTTGGGGATCTTGGACATTTTTGCTGAATTCACGGGATCTAGGACGTACATTTTGGCAACATTTTGGGCTGTCGACGCCCGCATCCAAATGACGTCCCTCGCGGGAAAGAAACGGTGGGCAGCACGAGGAAGCGATGGATCCATCATTATTCTGTCCTCCACATGTAACTCTACCTTGAAGCTTGGAGTCCGCGTAAACTTATACTGAGGTGTCATTATGCATGGAGCTGCCCCATATACCAACAATACAATACATTGTACTATGTTAAGACTTCCCACTACACCCGGAAGCAGTGCACCAGCCTCGTTCCTCACCATAAGGATACCAATTAATTAGGCTGACGCGATGGGCTGCCCAGGGAGTCTATTTCCCTCAAGCCGGAGAAGGATGAAAAATACTGTCGAGTCCCTCAGGAGCTGTTCCGCATCCCTAGCATTCTGGGGAAAATCAAGGAGTGGCAGTAACCGATTTTCTCACGATGCATTCCGAGTATCGGTACATGAACTTATTACTGAGGAGGAATTGCCACTTACAGGTGGCAGCACTTTTAGGGAAAAGTGAAAAGCTTTCCTCTGAGGCTACAACAAGCACAGGAGCCGCTCCATATTTTCTGGTCCCACAGGAGCTGTTCGGTGTTCCGTGTCACTACTATCAGAACTTCTTCTTGTTGTTTTGTTGCTTTTTGTTCTAATTTACTGAGAGGAGTTGAGGGTTTTTTGGGTGGTGTAATGTCTGTTTGGGACCCGCCATCCAACAGGCGCTTTAAATAACCCATCATTTGGTGATGATGCGCTCTGCGTTCATTTAAAATAGCTATTTGCCGATTGTCCCAATCTAAATTTAATAAATTTTTAAAATCTAAACAATGAGTGAAAGAAACCAAAAGGTTAATTGTCCTACTTGTGATAAATACGTTTCATACAGCAATATGACAGCTCACAGGAAGACTAAGGGGCATTTAGATAAGTTAGTGGTACAAGTACAACCTTCTATTTTACCACTAATACCTAAAGGTGTAGATAAGAAGTTTGCCTTTGAGACCGAGGAGCTTGATGGCATAAAGAAAGTGGAAGGAGTTGAAGTAGTAAAGGAGTTTGGTAAGCCTGTGGTTACTATTAGAGTTGATATTGACAGAGAAGCTAAACAGGTGTATGAATACAGAGAGAAGTTAGAGGAGGTCCTTTTTCAACTCAATGATTACCACCACAAAATAAGCATATCAGTGTTCGCCCAGTTCAATCGGCCTTCGGTCGCAGATCAGAGCTTGAATCGGCCTTCGGCCGCAGAGCAGAGCTTGAATCGGTAAGGTGACAATGTCACACACTCAATTTAGTCTCCAATGGAAAGCATTATTTCAAGTAATCAGGCAATCTATGCAGTATCCAACCAGCTTAACTACATCAGTACACAGATTGAGGAGAGGTACTTTCAAGGGTCTGGCCTGTCTCTTAACATAATAGAGTTCTCTGACATGACAATATGTTCTTACAAGAGGTGTAAAGGTGGTCATTACATTCGATTACCATTTAACACTAAAGCTGTCATCAATGTAATGTCACAGGAACAGGGAAATGACCAGAAGTGTTTGCTCTGGAATCTACTGGCTGCTAAATACCACAAAGTCACATCATGTGAGGGGCAAACAAGTTTTAATGCAACAGAAATTAACCCCTACAAGATGTATGAAAATGAGATTAAGATCGAGCCTAGCTCTCAGTACGGAGTACGAATCGACTCATTTCCTGTATGTGTTCAAAAGGATGTTCGAGAGTGACAGTAATCTTAAGATCAATGCGTTCAAGTTACAGAATAGAGCCGCTAAAAACATACGTGAGGCAAAACTAGAACCTCTCTACCTATCCGGGAATGGTAAGAACAATGATGATGATGATGTCATTGATATCCTTTATTTTAAGGGTCATTTCATGTACATAACTGACATCAATATGTTCTTCAGGACTGGCACTCATACTGTGTATCTCTGTAGGAGGTGTATGAATTACTTTTATCGTAAGTCTACATTTGAGAATTATAAGAAGAAATGTAATGAACATGAATATTGTAAGATTAGTTTACCAACACCGAATAGTAAATGGTCTCAACTTAAGTTTGAAAAACATTTTAAATAAAGAATAGTGTTCTTTTTGTTATCTCTGCAGATTTTGAGTCAATAAACAGACCTGTAGTATCAAGTAGAGAGTACTAGTAAGAAACTTTTTAAACAGAACTCATCAGCAGTTGGAGTTTATGTTAACTCTGATTATCAATATCTTTACAATAATCAGTATTTAAGTCATAGAGGTCCTGATCTTGTAGACATGTTCTGTAACTGGTAAATAAGAATGGAAGAAATATTCTCTAATCTATTAAACTGTAACTACCCTTTAATAATGTATGATGAAGACTGGGATAGATATCACTCAGAAACACACTGTTACTACTTCAATGAGTTGCTAGGGTATTTTATTGAATATTGATTTGTATGGTATTTGTATTGGTTTAACAAATGTGTATGTACCCTTAACTTGATTTTGTTATTCTTCCTAGCTTCACTTCTGTTGTGAAACGAACAAGGTATTCCAGCAAACTTCTTGAGGCCTTCTTTTACTCTGTCTGATATTGTTGGTTCTAGTTTAGGTTCTAGTTCTGGTTTAGGTTCTAGTTTAGGTTTATCTTCAGGTTTATCTTCAGGTTTAGCTTCTGTTGTTTTACTATCAGGGCTTGGGTTAACTACTTTACTCAGAGAATTACTGATAGCTAGACCTAGAGTTGTGAAGATCATAACTACAGCTGTTACTATGGCACCATTGGTTACTCCAAACGTCTTCTATCTATTAAAGGAATCCTTGAATCTGATTAAATTAATACATCTTTTATTAAACGTTTCATTCTTTCCATTTGTCCCTCTCTTTCATTTTCTATCCTAATTACTTTTTCCTTTTCTTCTTTTAATTTCTCTTCTACTACTTTCATTCTATTTCTTAACACTTCTTTTTCTTCTTCTTTTTCTGCATCATATCCTTCTAGTTTTCTTTTTCTAGTTCTTTTATTTGTCTTTGTTTTTCATTTTTCTGTGTTTGTAGTTCCATTATCTGCCTGTCTTTTTCTGCTTTTATTCCAGCAATATTTTGACCTTGATTTTCTATCCAGTTAATTTCTCTAATATCTTGATCACTAAAACCGAATGCCCTAAGTTCTTCTTCCTTTGCATCTAACAACTTTTCTGCGGTTTTATCTGTTTGAGTAATTTGATTAACCTGTTCTAATCGAGCTCTAACCTCAGGTTCTTGTACTAACTGAGGTTGTCTTACAGGTGCTGGTCCTTCAATAGGCAATGTTGTTTCACATGGAACATATGGTATTGAACTTGATTCAATCATTCCTTTAATAAACTTAAAAAAATTACTACCCATATGTTTTTTTTAATGTACTTTCAGAATAGAACTTTCCATCACTATAGGTTAAAGGAATTGCAAATTGATGACCTTTACTGGAAGGTGTTATTATTCGTTTCATTTGTTTTTGTCTTGTTCGGGAGTAAAGTTAGAGAGTTCATTAGCGTCAGGTAAATAATAAATTTTGTTTCCTTCAACATAAATACGTGGTGCTAGTTTACTCAGTTTATTAGTATCATATTCCATTTTGTTCCTTTCAATGCTGTTTCGAGTTTATCCTCAACAGATTGTAATTCTAATTTCGCCAGCTCAGGTAGAGTACTTCTTACTCTTTCTGGTGTGTTAATAAATGAACTTTCAGTAGTTAAATTACTTTCAACACCTAGATTAGTATTGTAGGCTCTATCATAAAATCGACAATAGATATTTGGTATTCTTTTGCCAAAGTAATGATGCACTCGGGCCTACCTGTGCAAACAGCGCCATAATGATAGATGCCAGCACATCTACCCTTGAAGCTGTCAACAACAAAGATAATAGGCAGCGACAAAATTATGTCTAAAATGAACACTTGTTCAGAGGATGGTGGATTGCTACCCACTAGAGCAGACAAGGCACTATCCTCTAGAATCAGAGCACCTTTTCATCTTCTTCATTTTCATTGTATTTTCAGCAAAATGACCACCAGCGACCCACTACGAATTCCACCTTTGGAACAGGGCAGAAATGGTGAAATTGTGTCATCATTCAGAGTACTTTCAAGCCAAAGTCAACAGGGGCGTGGGCTGTAAGTATACGTTTCGATCTTTTAGTTGGCGCCGTTGGCTAACTGCCATCCCAAGAATAGCATTCATCACACTGATACAATGGGCACTGGAAAACCCTAATGTTGATTTTTCCCAGGCTTTTTTCCAACCCTATTGGGAAGCAGCCAATTATTTGGCAAGCGACACCATGCAAGCCATGTTGTTAACGGGATTTTCACAAGGAAACATATCGGCACAGCCGCTCAATTCGAACTCTAGGAGAGTTCCCTTGACTAAACAAAATTACGAAAGTATTAGTCTGTTCATCACAAATAAAATGTGCAGACTGACCGTCTCTTTTCTGTCGGTAAGATTGACCAATCTCCTCGGTTTTGACAACCAGTTTCAACAGACCATTCTGGAATATTTGGAAGATGTCTCCTTAGTCCGGCCAACAGTAGCCTTAGATCACATAAGGCCTCCTGAGCCAACAGCATTGTGCACGTCAACAAAACTAAATCGGAAATTCAGGCAGTCATTACGGATACTGAAATATGTCCCAGACAAATACCTTGACGGTAAACGTTGTCCTAGTTGTGGGGATGCTTTTCCTCCGAACATAACGATCTTAAATAGATATCGTCTTCTACAATTCACTAAGAGTTGTTTTACCCCAACT